>NC_136882.1:39135032-39182532 GCF_949152265.1 Phoxinus phoxinus
AGCGTGGAAACAATATTGTCAAAGCTTCCACCCGGCTCGGAAAGGGCAAAGCGCATTACACAATCAATCGCAACTTTTATTGCCAAGGATTTGCATCCAGTCGTTGAGAACCAGGGCTTTCGCGCTATGTTGCACACTTTGGAGCCGAGATACAACGTCCCATCTCGGAGATATTTTACAGACACAGCGATCCCCACACTCTACAACAAGACCAAAACCGAAGTCATGGAACCACTGAAGAAAGCGGGTAGGAGCTGTAACATGTGATGCGTGGACATCCGTATTTTATGTTAATAGAGATTCAGAATATGTTGAAGTTTGTTATAATTTGTTATTGTTGTGATTTTTACTGTAGTGAATTTACTGTTGTGAAATGGAAAATCAATAATCGAGAATCGAGAATCGTTAATAATCGAAAATCGACTGTAATCGAATCGGGACTTCAATAATCGTAATCGGATCGAATCGGGAAATCAGACAGATTAACCACCCCTACTGTATAGGGCGCTCAGCAGTGTTGATGTTGCAGTGCAGCGTGTGTGTTTCTGTCTGTGGTGATGAGTAACGAGAGTGTGTTTGCTCAGATTAATGAGGTCAGTGAGCAGAACAGGAAGTTGGAAAGTCAGTCTCAGAAAGTTCAAGCTCGGCTGGAGAACCTGCAGGTGCGTGACGAGCATTATTATTAATGTTGAAAACACTTTTCGTTGCTTGCTTCATATTTTTGTAGAAGCTATGATACATTACCAGTCAAAAGTTTAGTGTAAGCTAGATTTAGAGTAATTCATATTTTTATTCACCATTTAATTGATCAAAAATGACATTTATAATGTTACAAAAGACTCTATTTCAAATAAATGCTTTTCTTTTGAACTTTCTGTGCATCAAAGAATCCTGAAAAATAAAATGTGTCACATGATTCCACAAAACCAGAATGACATTTCAATATTGATAATAATCATAAATGTTTCTTGAGCATCAGATCATCATATTACACTGATTTCTGAAGGATCATGTGACACTGAAGACTGGAGTAATGATGATAAATTCAGCTTTGATCACAGGAATAAATTACACTTTACTGTATATTCACATAGAGAACTGATGATTTACATTATAATAATATTTCACTGTTTTTACTATATTTTTGATCAAATAAATGCAGTCTTAATGAGCAGAAAAGACTTTCAAAAGCATTAAAACATCTTAATGATCCCAAGCTTTTGATCGGTAGTGAATATATATATTCAGAACAATTGGATTCAGAAACCTGCTGTTCTCTGCTGAAGCTTTGAGCTCGGGCTTCACTAATATAAACCTGATGTGTGTGTTTGTCTTCACAGAGAAAGTACGAGTCCTTCACGACACACAGGGGCCGAGAAACTGCGGTTCCCAAAGCCTGCAAACCAGAAAACCCTCCGGCACATAAAGCAGCGCGAAAGGTGAACGCAAACCACTGTTCCCAGTCCACGGTCGTGGGCTTGATTTAACGAGCGTGTGTTGATGAAGCTGAGCTGATGTCACCAGCAACCTGTCAGTCAGAATAGTCACTGGCATGCTGGGAAACTAATGGCAGTTGCTACTGAAGATAAGTGGAGCTCCTGTGGGGCTTTAACATCGTTAACGAAACCTTCTGGCAATGTTCTCTCAAACGTTCTTCCAGTAAATATAGTGTTTGTTCCCGAAGCTCAAGGAAAATCCATGTCATGACCCCTTTAACCCCCAGGGACCATCTCGCTTTTTTTCTTATCAGTGCGAAAGAGACTTAAATAACTATTCAAAACTATTAAATGTCTTTTATTTGTGTACACTCACAATAAAAACGAAATGTTCTAAAATAAAATAAACATGATGCGCGTTCTGCCGTCTCTCTCAGTGTGAAGCTCATTCTGAAACGCGACAGAAAATGAACTAACTCAGCGAATACTTGCCACACGGACATGAGAGATATGTCTTTAGAAAGCTTGAAGTGTCTATTAAATTAAGTAATTAATATCAAAACCAAATATTCTTTAAAGGATTAGTTCACCTCAAAATTAAAATTTCCTAATAATTTACTCACCCCAATGCCATCCACGATATCCATGTCTTTCTTTCCTCAGTGGAAGATAAATTATTTTTTTTGAGGAAAACATTTCTGGATTTTTCTTCGAAAAATGGACTTCAATGGCGACCAACGTATTGAAGTCCAAATCAATGCAGTTTCAAAGGTCTTTGAAGAGCTTCAACGGGCTGTGCACGATCACAGCTGAGGAAGAGTGTCTTATCTATCTTATCTAAAAATGATATACTTTTGTACTACAATTGTTCGGATTGAGCTGATCTGCAACGCGCCGGGAACTACATCATCACGTTGAAAGGTCACGCTCGATGTCGCCGTCGCCGGCGGAAAAAAACGTTTAGGTTTTAAAAGATTTAAACACCCAGGATACGCACATGTAAGGACAATTTTAAACAATAATATGACACAAAGACATAAATATGTAATTCAACATACAATACAATTTGATCGCTTTGTAAACAGGGGGGCGGTACTTCCGCCGGCGACATCGAGCGTGACCTTTCAATGTGATGACGTAGTTCCCGGCGTGTTGCAGATAAGCTCAATCCAAACAATTGTAGTTAAAAAGTATATATATATATATATATTTTTAGAAAATGACCTATCGTTTCGCTAGGTAAGAGCCTCTTCCTCAGCTGCGATCGTGCACAACCCGTTGAAGCTCTTCAAAGACCTCTGAAACTGCATTGATTTGGACTTCAAAACGTTGGTTGCCATTGAAGTCGAATTTATTTATTTTTTTAAGAAAAATCCATAAATGTTTTCCTCAAAAAACGTAATTTCTCTTCCACTGAGGAAAGAAAGACATGGATATCTTGTATACGCAAGTATACAAGAAACGCAAGTATCAAACGCGAAACGCAAGAGCGTCCTCTCTCATTCCCTTTAACCCTTTAAGTGTCACCCCCCTTTTTTTGAAAATACATGAAAATGCACTTTCCGAACTTAAATGTTTGTAACTCAAGAATGCTTTGGAATATGGATGTAAGATTGGTCTTGTTTTAAAGAAGAAAATTGGCAGATTTTTGTAGAAGTTAAATAAATTAAGAAAGTGTAACAGAACAAAAGTTATAGAAGTTTGAGTTTATGAAAATAAAAAAATAAAAAAATAAATTATTCATATTTTATATAAAATATATTTTTTCAAAACCCTGGTGACTCTAAAACTGCACAAAAATCAAAGCCAAAAATCTGAACAAGTTGTGTTTTAAATTTTAGGTTGATATCTCAAAAAATGAGCTTTCAGTAAGATTTTGTTTGGGCGCAGTACCACACTTTTTCACTAGTTGACATTACTGCCCATATAAGGGCGCCTGTATTTTCCATATATGGTTTTTCTTTATTTCTAAAACATTTTCAGACCTTTTTTTCTAAAATAATTGAACAAATGCTATCTTTTGAACTCTTGGCATGAAAACAAACTGAGGTTTCTACCATTTTTTTCATGATTTTTCATGTTCATCACTATTTCAAAATAAAGGACTGAACACCTTAGGAGTATGAAAATATTATTGTTGTAAATTGATAAGTTACAGCTCCTCTGTAATATATTTTGAAAATCAGTCACCAAATATGAAAACTAGAGATTGTAAGCTTTCAGATGATATATAGTTTGTCAATATTAGTTTAGGTTTAGTATAGGATATTACTATTTTAAATATGTAATGAATTTGGGCCCACCGGTGGGCCGGTGACACTTAAGGAGTTAAGAGCCGGCGCGCTTGTTCCACGGCGGATCGCTATTATAACGGCGGATCGCTATTATAACGGCGGGTTTGCCGGCGCACGCCAGGAGCGGTTCACAGCCGAGGAGACCGACGTTCTCGTCAGGGCCGTAACACACAGAAAAGTGACATTGTATGAGGATGATGGAGAAACACACACACATTAGCTTCGGTTAAACAGCCGTATAATAATTTGGGTAAATGTGTAATCTAGATTTATTTCTTCACATCTTCACAGACACAACAATGATTTCCCTCGTGTGTTCATATCTTTCCTTGTAATAATGTATGATTTGCAAAAATGAAAACTGCTGCGTCTGTGTAGATTAGAGAATCAAAGTGTGTGTGTTCACACGCTACATAATGGCCAAGCACGCGCGCTTAAAATAGCATCTGACTAACACGCGGCGCCGCTGTCTTTAGACTGGGTTTCTCCTGGTCAGTGGAGGAGTTGTTTTCTGAAACTGCAGAATATCACCAGGGAACGTTTGCGCCGGAACACACTCCTCTTTACACTGAACCGCCCCCCCCGAGCGCAAGTTCATTCTCTAATTTACCGACGTGTGTCTGTGGAGGGAAGAGTCCGCTGTGCGCGGGTGCAAAATAGGAATGATACATGCGTCGTGTACAACGTAAATTGCGCTGGGTGCAAGATAGGGCCCTCAGTCTCAAAATAGAGACTGACAAAACTGAGAACATCAGAAGATATTTTTGTGAGCTGGGTTGTTGTGTGTGTTTGTCAGGCCGCTGTGCTCGGGCCGTCAGTGAAGCTGCTGGCGGTTCTGTTGGATTGGGTCGTGGACGGTCAGCTCGTAGAGGTCAGAGACGGGTCAAACCTCACCAACACACTACGCCCTTCCCTGCACGAGAGATGTGCCAAGGTTTGTCCATGTCTTACGCTGAGCTTTGCTGTGAAAAGACTTCATGAAAACCTGTCCAGATCACAGTTCAAGTTTTCTGTTTTGCGTAATGAAAATAACACTTTACAATAAGGTTTCATTCGTCAACGTTTATTAACCACATTAGTTAATATGAACTTAAAAATTAACAATACTGCTACCGGATTAATCTCTAAATAAATATAAATATATAGAGTGCAGATAAACTTAACAGAAATCAAATCCAAAGATCCTCTGTATTTTCCTTATGCAAATAAAAAACTAACTCAGTTATTCAACAATAAATAGTGTTTTGTGTTTTGTGGTAATGTGTCGTGACAGATCGCTCAGTTAAAGCCGCTCGTGAACCGATCATCTCTTCCTTCTAGTTCATTTATAGCATCAGATAAACATGAATGAACATCAGAAGGAATGTTGTTTTAACCGCGGAGAGACGTCAATACACTCCGCTTCTCAAGTTCAAATTCTCCCATGTTAATCTACTAACTCTCCTGACCGCTTTGTCCGACAAAAATGGCGGATTGCGGATTATGATTGGTCAGATCGCCTGTCAATCAAACTCCCTGTGAAGGGTCAATTGTGCATGTGGTGATTGTAAAGTATTGTTGTGATGTTGTCAGGCGCTGCCAGTGCTGGTGGAGCATCTTCATCAGGCGTCAGTGATGGAGTCGTCTCTCCTGCTGTCTCTGATCCGCTGTATCTACTGCTGTCTGATGCTTCTGGAGCGCAGCACACAGGTACCACACACACACACGTGTCCCATCATGCACTAAACTACTACTGCTGTCTGATGCTTCTGGAGCGCAGCACACAGGTACCACACACACACGTGTCCCATCATGCACTAAACTACCATCTGCAGGGCTGCCAGTGAGACTCACGCAATTGGCCCTTTTCACACGCTCTCACGCCACACATCCATTTTCTCACGCAGAAAAAAATCGCGAAGCAAAGAGGACACTGACAACGACAGACAAGTCAGAGCAGGTTACTTTGATATAAAATAAATGATCAGCTCCCAGATTCTGTCAATTTTATTACGCAATTAAAACAATAAATACCGTTTTGGCGCTTGTGACGTGACAGATCTCTGTAGCGCCTCAGTTCAAGCGGCACGTGATCAACTCTAACTCTTCTCGGCTCTTCTTTACTATTAGTAAATAAACCCGAACTTACCGAAATGTATATGCCTCGGATCAATCAGTGTTTTTAAACCGCGGTAAGAAGTCAATAAAACAGGTCGGCTAGAACAATGTCACATAAGTTACATTTACATCAGGAAAGCAATTTAAAGGGGGGGTACAATGGTGTTTCATGTATTCAGAGTTGTTTACAGTGTTAAAGAGATGGATTCTCATGCTAATAATGGCCAAAGTTTGAAAAGTTATTTTGAACGAATAACAGAGAATTTCTGTGCTGAAAATCATACTTCCGGGTTGCAACACGTTTCGGCTGGTTTTTTTCTATCGTAGATCTAATGACGTAGACCAGAGTGGAACTCCTTATATGAGCATTGCTCTCGGAGAAGCGCGTTCACGCACACGTCGACCAGAGGAGAGAAAGACCGCGCTCATCGACGCATAGACATCATATATCTCTCTATATAATATCTATGCATCGACGCGCTACTACCGGAAATCATCAGCAGCAGCGCTAAATAGGAATGGTTGATGTCAAGAATGTCTCCAAAAAAGTGTGTTTTGGGATGTGAGGGAAAGTTTACCTTGTTCAGCTTCCCAAAGAACCCAGTGTTACTGGAACAGTGGATGCAGTTTGTATTTCCGGGACAGCAAAGGAGTGTGGCAAGTGCGGTTTTGTGTTCTGGTCATTTCAGTGACGAATGTTTTATTAACAAGGCCCAGGTCGTCGCTGGATTTGCAAACCAAATACTATATATATATAGTAATATGGCCTACCGCACCACGATCGATAATAAGCAAACCTTCCCGGGCGCTCCCGCTTGACTCTATAGCTCCGCCCACGCCCAGAATCAAGGACCTCGGCTTTTTCCGGTTAGAATCGGAAAGCTGTATTTTTATTTTATAAATATGATGAAACTAAAGACTTTTTGGAGATATGAAGGACGCACTATTACTCTATAGGTACTCAAGATTAACATGAGATTGACTGAAACTAAGTATTTTACCCCCCCTTTAATGACCATTTATAGGCTGGAAAAATTAGCTATAGAGTTTTATTAAATATGTCCACTATATTAGGCTACATATTATATTTTTACTTATATCATTAAAATATTATAAAGTTTTTATTATAATAAAGAACGCATTATATTTCATTTAAGTTGTTATTTTTAACCTTTAATAAAAATAGCCTGTTTACAGCATTAGTGATTTACTTTTTAACATGTATCTACTGTAACTAATAATTATCAAAATGAATCAATATTGAATCAAGATGTCAAGCAATAATAAATACAGTAACCTGCCAGTAATTGTAACCATGCAGCTAAACATTGTAACATGTTGTCAGTAAACTTAATAAAAATAAGTTACCAAATGTTTTGACAATCACAACATATTGTGATGCAAGGTTATTTTTTCACATACCCCCGCAAATCGAACAGTATTCAGGTACAGAAATTGAATAAGTAAATGTAAAATAACAGTGTTCACTGTATAAATGAAATATAACTAATATAATTCATTGATTAATATAATTTATCAGTACATCAAGTGGTTTAATCCGAAGCCTTCTGAAAAAACACGCTCGCTTTATATGATGAACAGATTCAATTTAGGCTTTTATTCACATATACACATTGATCAGTGAACATACATGGAGCGCTCAAATGTATATTCATTTGTGCTTTAAAGATGAACAAAAGACTTATGTGTTTGGAACTATCCTCTTAAAATTGACCGATAATCGGTTTTACCGATATAAAAAAAAAAACATTAATAATTCCATTCGTAATGGACCCTAATGTAATGTCTTCACTGTTTTTGTTTGTTACTTTCCTGACAATGTATAATTATTCCAGTGAACCTGTCGTCTTTACTCTTTAAACAACAGCTAAACTTTGCTTTCAAACTGTAGTTTGCAATTTATGCAATTCTGCATTTAAAAACATTAGACTTTGCTCATTTATTTGCGAATTGATAATAATTGTTGCTGTTGTTGTAAGAAAAGCATGTCATGCTATTATTATTGTGATATGAAGATCACAACGATTGAACAAAATGGAAGTAAAACTACAAATCGATTCTGCATACCGATTATCAGTAATATAAACGGACAAATAATCTGTAATCGGTTATAACATCAATATTGATCGATCTCTTATTAAAGATAAAACATTATGAAACTGCAGCGTGTGGGTTTTTTTGTATTATTATTTTAATTTTTTTTTCACTTAAACAAAAACACAATAATAAAATAATTTAATCAAAATAAATAAATAAAGTCCAATTAAAACAATAATAATGAGAAGAAAAAAACATTAATATTAAATCAAACAGCCCTGTGTTGTTAAGAGCTCAGCAATCGGAGGCAGGAGATGCTTCATCATAATCATTCATCATTCAGTTTCCATATTTAGATCAAAGCTTTGTCTGAAGTTTTGCACAAAGCATTTACACGTTTGCTAATGTTGAAGCTGTTTTATTTCAGTCAGGCAGGCAGACGGACGCCCCGGTGGCTGCGGTAGTGTGTGTTTTAACGGCACATCTCGGCCTCTCTCTTCCAGCACGCTGTCCTGACCTCCACGCTGAGGAGGCTGGGTGACGAGGTGTCTCGAGGGTCATGTGACCCGGCTCGCCCGCGTGTGTGTCCACTGTTCAAGAGCTCCTGTCTTCACACACGCTTTCTGTGCAGCCTCATCATCATCAAAACCATCAGTCAAGGTCAAGTCACATTTATTCATATAGTGCTTTTTACAGTACAGAGTGTTTCAAAGCAGCTTTACAGAGAAAACAGGAAAATAATGCAACAGAGTTTGTTTCCAGAAGAAAATAGCGTCACAGTCCAGCTTTAGTAAGTTCAGTGATGGATCATTTTTGTTTTTAAAAAATTATTATTTTAGTTCATTTATATATATAACCGCTCTGGAGAAAACCGTGATGTCATCGTCCAGCTCAGTTCTCATATAATGCTGTCAGTGCAGAAGATCAATAATATTGTTGAATATTAAATGTCCACAACTAAGCAAGCCAAAAGCCGATGGCGACAAAGGCAAATACTATATAGATGTTTTCATATTGTGCAAAAATAATAGTTTTTTTCTTTCTGGTAACACTTTACAATAAGGTTCCATTTGCTAGCATTAGTTAACATGATCTAACAATGAAAAATACTTCTAAAGCATTTATTAATCTTACTTAATATTAATTTCAACATTTACTAATACATTATTGAAATCAAAAGTTGTATCTTTTTGTGATCATATATACCGATTAATTAAATTGTTAACAAAAATGTAAAGATAAATAGACAATCACTACGTATATGCATTCATATCATTATATGTGCAAATGAGCAACTGCATTTTTAATTATTAACAAGTTCAATTACACCAGGGGTGTCCAATCCTGCTCCTGGCGATTGACTGTCCTGCACAGTTCATCTCCAACCCTCATCAAACACACCTGAAGCAACCAATTAAGGTCTTCAGAGCAGGTCAGGATCACTTGAAAACTAAAGGCAGGTGTGTTAGATTAGGGTTGGAGATGAACTGTGCAGGACAGTCGATCGCCAGGAGCAGGATTGGGCACCCCTGAATTAAACCATCAAAATATGAGGAAAACATTTGATTTGGAAGAACTTGGTTAAGGTATTTATCTGACAAAATTATTTGGCAAAAAAAGCCAAAAGCTGAGAGGAAAAAACAAACATAATCAGTTATTAATATCTCATTGGTTCTCTCTTGTTTTTGCATGTGTTCATAATTTCTTTGTATGACAGCCTGGATAAAAATAATGGCGGCACAATTTGTCATGTTGCATTCTGTCATTATCACTAATAAAACAATCGACTCAAAGCACAACTGTGCAATATGACTACAAAATATTTAGTAATATTTGAACAAAGGGTGAAGATGTACATTTTTCTAGGCTGGAAATCACTTTTGTCCACTAATGTATGTATATATAAAAATACGAATTTATATATACAACTATATATATATATATAATTATTTTTATTTTTATTTTATTTTTTTACACACACACTTGCTCGTGATGATGAGCAATTGTTATACGTTTACGTTTAGGGTGATTCTGTGCATGTTTTTGACAGATTTGACATGATGTCTCTGTATCTGCAGCAGAGGGCAGTGTTGTACACCAGTCTGCAGTTCATTTAGATGCTTAAAAAACCACACAAAGTCAATTTTTCATTAATAAATAGTATTTCTGACACCAAAAGTCATAGAAAAATTGGAGTTGCATCATGGAAATGAATAACATGTTGAAGTTATGAACATTCCTATAGTCAGTTAAAATGGCTCAAGCTGCATTAATATCTAAAACATCTCATTAACATAAGTTAAATCTCTATTCCACTGGTGGTCTTCAATCAGAAAGTCTTATGGCATTATATGTTGCATGCACTTCAGAAGATGCAAATCATCCTCTGGTTTTCCAGCACAAATATCTAAACATTCTTAAATCAAGATACATTTACTGGAGAAGCAAAATGAGATGACCTCTTATTTTTTTTAATTCAATAATTTAGTATAATACGGTTTATCAAATACAAAAATAAATAAAGATTACTTGAAAAGTGCATTTATATTGCAGTGCTAAATATGAATGATTCTGTTTATTTATATATTTGCATTTAGAATATTGTTTCAAGTCTTTATTTCTATAGTGCTACAGATCGTTTCAAAGCAGCTTCACAGTAATAAACAGGGAAATAATGGAATTAGTGATGCAAACTTCATCAAATATGAAAAAATTCAGCTTTAAAAAGACAGTGTTATTTGAATAATGTTGAAATGGTGTAATAATTGTGAATTTGATTATGTACTTATCCATTTTCTTGCGAGTGCCGTCAGGATTACTCTCTGGTGCTGTGCACTCGCCGCGAGACTCCGCCCACACGCTGCTCTGACTGGCTGTGCACTTGCTGCGAGACTCCGCCCACACGCTGCTCTGACTGGCTGTGCACTTGCTGCGAGACTCCGCCCACACGCTGCTCTGATTGGCTGTGCACTCGCCGCGAGACTCCGCCCACACGCTGTTCTGATTAGTTTTGCACTCGCCGTGAGACTCCGCCCACACACTGTTCTGATTGGCTGTGCACTCGCCGCGAGACTCCGCCCACACACTGTTCTGATTGGCTATGTACTCGCCGCGAGACTCCGCCCACACACTGTTCTGATTGGCTGTGCACTCGCCGCGAGACTCCGCCCACACGCTGCTCTGATTGGCTGTGCACTCGCCGCGAGACTCCGCCCACACGCTGTTCTGATTGACTGTGCACTCGCCGCGAGACTCCGCCCACACAGTGTTCTGATTGGCTGTGCACTCGGCGCGAGACTCCGCCCACACGCTGTTCTGATTGGCTGTGCACCCGCTGCGAGACTCCGCCCACACACTGTTCTGATTAGCTGTGCACTCGCCGCGAGACTCCGCCCACACGCTGTTCTGATTGGCTGTGCACCCGCTGCGAGACTCCGCCCACACACTGTTCTGATTAGCTGTGCACTCGCCGCGAGACTCCGCCCACACGCTGTTCTGATTGGCTGTGCACCCGCTGCGAGACTCCGCCCACACACTGTTCTGATTAGCTGTGCACCCGCTGCGAGACTCCGCCCACACACTGTTCTGATTGGCTGTGCACTCGCCGCGAGACTCCGCCCACACGCTGTTCTGATTGGCTGTGCACTCACCGCGAGACTCCGCCCACACGCTGTTCTGATTGGCTGTGGGTTTTGATTGATTTTTACGCCTCTTGCAGTCGCGTCTCATCTAGTGTGGACAGACACATTATTTGTCGCTGGAATCTTATCGCATCGCGTCTGGTTAGGACACGGTGAAGGAGTGACCAGTGTGAAACTAAATGAAGGTGACTTGACTTCTTCTTCTCCTGTAGTGGACGTCCTGGCTCAGGCTGTAGACGTGTTGTCGTGTGCGGTGCGCACCGATGAAGGACAGGCGCTGTTCCTGGAGTACCAGGCTCTGCCGGTGGTCCTGGTTCTGCTGAGAGGAGGGAGTCCCGGTCTGCTGGCTCGGTCCACAGCGGTCCTGGTACAGATGAGCTCAGAGTCACGTGAGAAACACTTCATGCTACACGCCACTGTTGTGTGATGTCCTCTATACCGGAGTCATGTGAATCTGCTGCTGATGTGAGAAGAGTCACAACTCTGATGATCATTTAATCCTAAAACAGGTTTCAGTCTTTTAATGCCACGGGCTCCCAAATATGATCTTCCTAAAATCCTAAAATGTAAAAGGCAATTGTATATTTTTTTAAGTATAAAGACCCAGGTAATACTGTAAAATATTAATGTTATGAAAATGCGTAAAATATGTGTACATCATTGCATTGCAAATATTTTTTTTATTTCAGTTTTTTGGTTTAATCCAATTTATTCATTCATTACTTATTTGAATCAAATTGCGTTTATTTATTTTATTTGAATCAAATGCATTTGTTTTTAAGTATTTCTATTTATTTAAAGCTGCAGTCCGTCGTTTTTCCTCTTTGTCGCCATCTCTGTTCGAAATCTGCAATTGCAGTTATTCGCGGAATTATTAACTGTGCGTGGGTAGTAAATCGGCATGAAGCAGCGGGGATGAACACAATGTATTGAGGAGAACCTGTCGCTGCCGCGTCGCTGTGGATACTGTACTGTCATCAGCAATGTCAGAGTATACCTTTTGAAAGTGTCAACATTAGAATTTTCATCGGTAAATGTCATCTGAACAAGTAAGTAACATTCACTTTTGTTCTGACCAAATTCGGGGGGTGGGGGGAAGCATTGCAGTAGCTATATCATGCTGATTAAATCTAACGATTGCTTATATCACGTCAAAACGTGAAAAATATATTTTTTCTGAAGTCCGAAGTCTTTGGGTTTTACAACTGGTGAATCTCCAGTTGTCACTGGTGATTGTCGCTTTAAACTTTCGGGATCCGCCATACCAAGTGCTGAGCTAAACCTCCACCTCCATCATCCACACACGCTAGCCGGGACTCATTCTCTATGTGTACAGAAGTGACGTAATGACGCAAAGACATGCTCGAAATTCCCGCGGAAATCCACCAGTACCACTGGAATTAAAATCATTATTACAAGCTTACCGTTTTGAATCGAGGTAAGGCAAGCAGATCGTTTTGAACACTGTCTGGTTACGTTTTTTTTCAAAAATTTATTTTTTGATATTTTTAAACCCAAAAAAGTGCCGGACTGCAGCTTTAAATAAATAAATATTTTATTTATTTATTATTGAAAACAAGTTGTACATTTTTTATCAATTAATTTATTTTAATCCCATTAAATTTTATTTATTTAATCTAATTATTTATTTTAATGATTTATTTATTTAATACTTATTTAAATCAAATTGTGTTATTTATTTTAATCAAATGCATTTATGTATTTAAGTAGTTTTATTTATTTAAATAAATGTTTGTTTATTTATTATTTATTGAAAACAAATGTATTTGTTTCCGTCTTTAATATTTTTTAAATAAATATATTTTAATAAAATATATTTATTTAAATTAATTTGAATATATTTATTTAAATAAATTATAATTTAAAATAATTATATAAATAGTTTTAATCAAATGTTTTATTTAGTTGTTTTTATTTATTTCAATCCAATTTTATGATAATTTTTATATAGTTTTTTTTTTATTTAATCAAATATTTTTTGGTTTGTTTAATCTTGTTTTTTTTTACTTTTTCATGGACCCCCAAGCACTTCCTGCGGGTCACTGACTGGACTCCAGTTTGAGAACCAGAGCATGCTTGATTTAATTCAGTCATGGTCTTTGTGGTTTAATAATGGGTTTAATTAAATCCCCATCCCAGTGTAATGGCGGTGTACAGTATCGGGTCACTGATGTGATTTTGATGTGGTGTTGCTCATGTTCAGGCCCGGTGGACTGTGAGCTGGTGAAAAACACTCACGAATCGTAAAGTGAGTGCGTTTACGAGAAGGGCCAGGAATGTGCCGTTTCTTACGCGTGACACTGAACAGACGTGTGAGCGCGAGCACTTTACAGTGAGCTGGCCTGGCAATTAGGGAGCTTTACAGGAGGATAATTATGTGAACGTGTGAAGGGTGGAGCGCGAGGTCACGTCTCAAGGTCAGCTGTGGTTGTCTGGTCGAAGCTTTAATGTGCTCCATGTGTCCTAAATCAGCTCAGACTAAAGACTTGAACAGACGGCCTGAGATCAGACTCGCGTCAGACCTGGAAGAGAGGTCGGACCAGCCAGCAGAAGTTCAGAAATTAAAGGATTAGTTCACTTTAAAATGAAAATATTCCCCATGATTTACTCACACTCAAGTCATCCGAGGTGTATATGACTTTCTTCTGTCAGACGAACACAATCAGAGTTATATAAAAAAATATCATTGTCTCTTCCAAGCTTCTTCCAGTGCATCTATCCATCATAAAAGTGCATCTATCCATCTTAAGTGCATCTATCCATCATAAAAGTGCATCTATCCATCATAAAAGTGCATCTATCCATCATAAAAGTGCATCTGTCCATCATAAGTGCATCTATCCATCATAAAAGTGCATCTATCCATCATAACAGTGCATCTATCCATCATAAGTGCATCTATCCATCATAAGTGCATCTATCCATCATAACAGTGCATCTATCCATCATAAGTGCATCTATCCATCATAAAAGTGCATCTATCCATCATAAAAGTGCATCTATCCATCATAACAGTGCATCTATCCATCATAAGTGCATCTATCCATCATAAGTGCATCTATCCATCATAAAAGTGCATCTATCCATCATAAAAGTGCATCTGTCCATCATAAAAGTGCATCTATCCATCATAAAAGTGCATCTGTCCATCATAAAAGTGCATCTATCCATCATAAAAGTGCATCTATCCATCATAAAAGTGCATCTGTCCATCATAAGAGTGCATCTATCCATCATAAAAGTGCATCTGTCCATCATAAAAGTGCATCTATCCATCATAAAAGTGCATCTGTCCATCATAAAAGTGCATCTGTCCATCATAAGAGTGCATCTATCCATCATAAAAGTGCATCTGTCCATCATAAAAGTGCATCTGTCCATCATAAAAGTGCATCTATCCATCATAAAAGTGCATCTATCCATCATAAAAGTGCATCTATCCATCATAAAAGTGCATCTGTCCATCATAAGAGTGCATCTATCCATCATAAAAGTGCATCTGTCCATCATAAAAGTGCATCTATCCATCATAAAAGTGCAACTATCCATCATAAAAGTGCATCTGTCCATCATAAAAGTGCATCTGTCCATCATAAAAGTGCATCTGTCCATCATAAAAGTGCATCTGTCCATCATAAAAGTGCAACTATCCATCATAAAAGTGCATCTGTCCATCATAAAAGTGCATCTATCCATCATAAAAGTGCATCTATCCATCATAAAAGTGCATCTGTCCATCATAAGAGTGCATCTATCCATCATAAAAGTGCATCTGTCCATCATAAAAGTGCATCTATCCATCATAAAAGTGCAACTATCCATCATAAAAGTGCATCTGTCCATCATAAAAGTGCATCTGTCCATCATAAAAGTGCATCTGTCCATCATAAAAGTGCAACTATCCATCATAAAAGTGCAACTATCCATCATAAAAGTGCATCTGTCCATCATAAAAGTGCATCTGTCCATCATAAAAGTGCATCTGTCCATCATAAAAGTGCATCTGTCCATCATAAAAGTGCATCTGTCCATCATAAAAGTGCATCTGTCCATCATAAAAGTGCATCTGTCCATCATAAAAGTGCATCTATCCATGATAAAAGTGCATCTATCCATCATAAAAGTGCATCTATCCATCATAAAAGTGCATCTATCATCATAAAAGTACATCTATCCATCATAAAAGTACATCTATCCATCATAAAAGTGCATCTATCCATCATAATTGCATCTATCATATTTAAACATAACATTTCAGAAAACTGTGGACGTTTGTGTCTCTCATAACCGGATTCCTCCTCTTTCATCCACAGTTTTCTGAGACTCGAGTGTTTTCTACTCATCTAGATTAGAAGCAGTGTTTCACGCAAACGATTTAAAGCCATAAACCCACTCAAGACAATATTATAATATTACAGATTTCGTGCAGCGTGAGAATTCCTGACCGGTGTTCGTCTGTCCATCAGGGTCGCTGTCGGCGTTTCTGGATCAGTGCAGCACTGAAGACTTCTTCCGCTGCGCCTCGATGTTCCTCCGCAACCCTCGCGTGGAGCCGGCGCTGATGGAGAAGATGCTCATGCTCCTGCAGAAGCTCTCCGGGGTCCGGTCAGTCTCTCACACACGGGTCCAGGGACCGGCAGGGGGCCACAAGTGACAGGCGCTTAGAGGAAAACTGTAATAAATAAATGATAACAATAAGGTTGAACTAATTAACTAACTAAATAAAATAAAAAATCACATTTGATTCAAATAATAAATGAATACATTGTAAAAAAAATTAAAATAAATAAAAAACATTTAAATAATAATAAATAAAATAAGATTAAACCAATTAACTAACAAAATTATTACATTTAATTTAAAATAAAAAATTATAAAATAAATCACATTTGATTCAAATAACTAATAAATCAATACATTTGAATCAAATTAATTTAAATATAAAAATATTATTTAAATAAATAAATGAAAAGGTTAAACCAATTAACTAAATAAATAAATACATTTGTGTAAAATAAAAATGTATTTAAATAAATCATATTTGATTATAATAACTAATAAATTAATAAAGTTAAGTGTTGCAATAAATACAAATAAGATTAAACCAATTAACTAAATAAATAAATTTGATTTAAATATATTTTTTAAATGAATCACAAATGATTCAAATAACTAACAAAGTAATAGATTTGAATTAAATTAAAATAATTAACTAAATAAATGAATCACATTTGATTTAAATAGTTAATAAATTAAGATATTTGAATACAATAAATTAACATAAATAAATTAAAATGAAAATAATTAAATACATTTTATTAAAATAAAATTATTTTAAAAAAGATCACATTTGATTCAAATAACTAGTACATTAATAAAAATCCAAATGCATTTTGAAATGAATGCAAATAAATAAAATATTTAAATAAATAATAAATAACTAAAAGAAAAAACATTTGATTTAAATAAAAAATTAAGTAAATTAATAGATATATAAATACAATTGAATTAAAATAAATAAGACATGTATCAGTACAGTACTACACTGAGTAGGTAAAAAAATGCAATGATGTAACGTAACAGAAACTAAATATTTGCCAAATAATATTTTACACAATATACATTATATAAATTTTTCACATTATCTTTATGCATGAGGTCTCTCGCACGAGGGGACTTCACCGGAAAATCTTCTCCCTGACGGTCCTGTTGAAGAGGGATCCGCTGTAGGTCATGTGTGTATTGGGAGGTTCAGTGTGATTCTGTTTGGTTGCAGGAAGAACAAGCGTCTGTTTGAAGTGTCGTCGCTGCATTTGTTGCTGCAGGAGATGCACCGAACCGCTGACCGTTCTCAAGCCTTCCTCAACATCAACCTCAGCTCCATCCTGCTCAATCTGGGCATGCTCACACGCTCATAACACACTCATAACACACTCACACGCTCATAACACACTCATAACACACTCATAACACACTCACACGCTCATAACACACTCACACGCTCATAACACACTCATAACACACTCACACGCTCATAACACACTCATAACACACACTCACACGCTCATAACACACTCATAACACACTCATAACACACTCATAACACACTCATAACACACTCATAACACACTCATAACACACTCATAACACACTCACACGCTCATAACACACTCATAACACGCTCATAACACACTCATAACACGCACATAACATGCTCATAGCACGCACACAACACGCTCACAACACACTCATAACACGCTCATAACACGCTCATAACACGCTCATAACACACTCATAACACACTCATAACACGCTCATAACACGCTCATAACACGCTCATAACACGCTCATAACACACTCATAACACGCTCATAACACGCTCATAACACGCACATAACACGCTCATAACACGCACATAACACGCTCATAACACACTCACAACACACTCAGAACACGCTCATAACACGCACACAACACGCTCACAACACACTCATAACACGCTCATAACACGCTCATAACACGCTCATAACACGCTCATAACACGCTCATAACACACTCATAACACGCTCATAACACACTCATAACACGCTCATAACACACTCATAACACGCACATAACACGCTCATAACATGCTCATAGCACGCACACAACACACTCACAACACACTCACAACACGCTCATAACACGCTCATAACACACTCATAACACGCACATAACACACTCACAACACGCACATAACACACTCACAACACACTCACAACACACTCACAACACGCTCATAACACGCACATAACACACACTCATAACACACTCATAACACGCACATAACACGCTCATAACATGCTCATAGCACGCACACAACACACTCACAACACACTCACAACACGCTCATAACACGCTCATAACACACTCATAGCACGCACACAACACACTCACAACACGCACATAACACACTCACAACACACTCACAACACACTCACAACACACTCACAACACGCTCATAACACGCACATAACACACTCATAACACGCACATAACACGCTCATAACATGCTCATAGCACGCACACAACACACTCACAACACACTCACAACACACTCATAACACGCTCATAACACGCACATAACACACTCATAACACGCACATAACACGCTCATAACATGCTCATAGCACGCACACAACACACTCACAACACACTCACAACACACTCATAACACGCTCATAACACGCACATAACACACTCATAACACGCACATAACACGCTCATAACATGCTCATAGCACGCACACAACACACTCACAACACACTCACAACACGCTCATAACACGCTCATAACACACTCATAGCACGCACACAACACACTCATAACACACTCATAACACGCTCATAACACGCTCATAACACGCTCATAACACGCTCATAACACACTCATAACACACTCATAACACGCTCATAACACGCACATAACACACTCATAACACGCACATAACACGCTCATAACACACTCACAACACACTCATAACACGCTCATAACACGCACACAACACGCTCACAACACACTCACAACACGCTCACAACACGCTCACAACACGCTCATAACACGCTCACAACACGCTCACAACACGCTCACAACACGCTCATAACACGCTCATAACACGCTCATAACACGCTCATAACACGCTCATAACACACTCATAACACGCTCATAACACGCACATAACACACTCATAACACGCTCATAACACGCTCATAACACGCTCATAACACACTCATAACACGCTCATAACACGCACATAACACACTCATAACACGCACATAACACGCTCATAACATGCTCATAGCACGCACACAACACACTCACAACACACTCACAACACACTCACAACACGCTCATAACACTCTTATAACACACTCATAACACGCTCATAATATACTCATAACACACTCATAACACGCTCATAATATACTCATAACACACTCATAACACGCTCATAATATACTCATAACACACTCATAACACGCTCATAACACGCACATAACACACTCATAACACACTCATAACACACTCATAACACGCTCATAATATACTCATAACACACTCATAACACGCACATAACACGCTCATAACACACTCACAACACGCTCATAACACGCACACAACACGCTCATAACACACTCATAACACGCTCATAACACGCTCATAACACGCTCATAACACGCTCATAACGTGCCAATAAAACGCTGATAACGCTCACAACATGCTCATAACACACTCATAACACTCACAACACATCCATAACACGCTCATAACACTCTCATAACACACTCATAACACGCCCATAACACACACTCATAACACGCCCATAACACACACTCATAACACACTCATTACACACTCATTACACACTCATAACACACACTTATAACACGCCCATAACATGCCCATAACACACACTCATAACACACCCATAACACACACTTATAACACGCCCATAACACACACTCATAACATGCCCATAACACACACTTATAACATGCCCATAACACACACTCATAACATGCCCATAACACACACTTATAACACGCTCATAACATGCCCATAACACACACTCATAACATGCCCATAACACACACATTTATAACATGCCCATAACACACACTCATAACATGCCCATAACACACGCTCATAACACTCATAACACACACTTATAACACGCCCATAACATGCCCATAACACACACTTATAACACGCCCATAACACACACTTATAACATGCCCATAACACACACTTATAACATGCCCATAACACACACTTATAACACGCTCATAACATGCCCATAACACACACTCATAACATGCCCATAACACACACTTATAACATGCCCATAACACACACTTATAACATGCCCATAACACACACTTATAACACGCTCATAACATGCCCATAACACACACTCATAACATGCCCATAACACACACTTATAACACGCTCATAACATGCCCATAACACACACTCATAACATGCCCATAACACACACTCATAACACTCATAACACACACTTATAACACGCTCATAACACTCTTATAACACACTCATAACACGCTCATAACACACTCATAACACGCTCATAATATACTCATAACACACTCATAACACGCTCATAGCACACTCATAACACACTCATAACACGCTCATAACACACTCACAACACACTCATAACACACTCATAACACACTCATAACACGCTCATAATATACTCATAACACACTCATAACACGCTCATAACACGCTCATAACACGCTCATAACACGCTCATAACACACTCACAACACGCTCATAACGTGCCAATAAAACGCTGATAACGCTCACAACATGCTCATAACACACTCATAACACTCACAACACATCCATAACACGCTCATAACACTCTCATAACACACTCATAACACGCCCATAACACACACTCATAACACGCTCACAACACACTCATTACACACTCATAACACACCCATAACACACACTTATAACACGCCCATAACATGCCCATAACACACACTCATAACACGCCCATAACATGCCCATAACACACACATTGGCTCCTCCTCTTCTGTGTAATGTTGTGCTGAACTGGAGGATTTTACACTCAAGCTTCAGAACGCTGCACTGTATCTGGAGTCGCAGAGGAGTCTGAGATCTGTGGATTATGAGTTATGCAGTTATGATTCTTCAGTGGCGTTTCCACTGCAAACATTCCGCCGTGTGTGTTTCACAGAAGAACATTCATACAGTGCAATTCTATTTATTTTTGTATACATAGAAATAATGAATTTGATGTTTTATGCTTCAATGATTAACTCAATTAAATTCTCTCTGATTAGATTAGTGACGTGGTTTGATTTGATCATGCGCTGCAAAAATATTAATGCCTAAATTTAAGATTCATGTATTTGAATTTCATAATAAAATAAAATTGTTAAACTATGCTACGATTTTTCTACCTGTTTAATTTACACATGACCTTAAGTTCATTAGTTTGTTTGTTAAATCTCTGTAATCCAAATGGATAGAAATTTTAAATGCAATTCAAATGCATAAATCTTACATTGTTTTGTAGGGTATAAATCCTTAATATGACACAACTGCTCTATAACATGATTGCTTTAAAGTGTCAGTGTTTCAATAATGACAGGTTTCCTCATGATACTCCCCTGTCTGTCATTGGTCAGTTCAACAGGTGAACTCGCGTGATTGGTTGAGCCAGAACTCAAAAATCAAACTCTTAGGCTATGTTTACACGGAACGATCTGAAGAGAAAACGCTAAAGTGGCGTTGCGTTATCACTTTTTATTCTATGTTTAGACGAGCGTTATGGGGGGAAATCTGCGTGCATATGGTGACGCAAAAGTGTGTGAGATTGGATGTAGTGTGCACTCCAGACGGCTAGGTGGCGATGTGGAGCACTGAGAGTGAAAGAGACGCGGACACAGTTTCTCATGTTTAATACGGTAAAGCTGCTGTTTAACCCTCGCTGCTCTTCACGTGTCACTCAAAAAATACAGATATTTTAAAAAATTTTGTCAATGAAATTAATGCTATATTTTAGTTTGATAATGTTTTGTTATTTTCCTGTACTGGCGCATGCCTGTGACGTAAACGCGTACGCGACGCCTTCACTGTCTAGCAGACTTTTGCGTCTTTACCGTTTTTACCCTTTAGACGGGAACGCGGCGGTGGAGCGTTTTTAAGATTTCCACTCTGGAGGGTGGTTTCACTTTTTTGCGTTTTTAAGCCCCAAAAATGCCGTCGCCGTGTGAACGAAAGGCACATCCGATAAAATATTTAAAAATATTCACCCGCGAGCGTTCTCGTGTAAACAGGGCCTCAGTGACGGACTCTGAACTTTAAAGGGGTGTTTGATTATGATTTGACTTTTCTAACTGTAGTTAGTGTGTAATGTTGTGTTTGATCATAAACAACATCTGCAAAGTTACAACACTCAAAGTTCAGAGCAAAGGGAGATATTTGCTTTTAAAGAAATCTCTTTTTAAGAACTACAACAAACGGCTGGCAGGAACTACACGACATTCCTCCCGTTAGTGACATCACCAACCCTAGAATTTACATAAACCCCGCCCCCGGAACCCCGGAACACGGTTTATAGATTATCATGACAGAATATGCTAATCAATGACTAGAAGATAACTACACATAAGCTTCATAAATTCATCAACTAACCATTCAGAAATGTCCTGTTCTTCTACATGTTGTCACTTCTTCTTGAGTCTCTCCATCTTTCTGACTTCGGTTTGAACATAAAAGGCTAAAAGTTTTTGAAATGTTCAGTGTGTGTGTGTGTGTGAGGTAAAAGGACACGAGCTCTTGTAGCTCCGCCCCCTGTGCCGGGATCAGCAGCTCATTTGCATTTAAAGGGAAAGACACAAAACGGTGCATTTTTGCTCAGCCTCAAAAAGTGACTTTAACATGATATATAAAAATATCTGTGGGGTATTTTGAGCTAAAACTTCACACACACACACACACACACACACACACACACACACACACACACACACACACACACACACACACACACACACACACACACACACACACACACACACACTCAGGACATTATACCACCCCTTTAAACTCACTCACCACAAACTATCTGAACAGAATTACTCACACCAGTTTCTCTTTTTTATTCTCTCCAAATATTGTTTTAACTTTAACTTAAGTTTATTTGTTTAAAACATCCCTTGTTGGATTTCTGTTAGTATTAAAATCTCCTTTGCAAACCTTTGAAAGCTCGTGCGTGAAGCGTCTCTGTGCGTTCTCCTCCAGCCGGATGTTGTGTGTGTGAGTGTGTGTTCTCCTCCAGCCGGATGTTGTGTGTGTGAGTGTGTGTTCTCCTCCAGCCGGATGTTGTGTGTGTGTGTGTGTGTTCTCCTCCAGCCGGATGTTGTGTGTGTGTGTGTTCTCCTCCAGCCGGATGTTGTGTGTGTGAGTGTGTGTTCTCCTCCAGCCGGATGTTGTGTGTGTGTGTGTTCTCCTCCAGCCGGATGTTGTGTGTGTGAGTGTGTGTTCTCCTCCAGCCGGATGTTGTGTGTGTGTTCTCCTCCAGTCGGATGTTGTGTGTGTGAGTGTGTGTTCTCCTCCAGCCGGATGTTGTGTGTGTGTGTGTGTGTTCTCCTCCAGCCGGATGTTGTGTGTGTGTGTGTTCTCCTCCAGCCGGATGTTGTGTGTGTGAGTGTGTGTTCTCCTCCAGCCGGATGTTGTGTGTGTGTGTGTTCTCCTCCAGCCGGATGTTGTGTGTGTGAGTGTGTGTTCTCCTCCAGCCGGATGTTGTGTGTGTGTTCTCCTCCAGTCGGATGTTGTGTGTGTGAGTGTGTGTTCTCCTCCAGCCGGATGTTGTGTGTGTGAGTGTGTGTTCTTCTCCAGTCGGATGTTGTGTGTGAGTGTGTGTTCTCCTCCAGTCGGATGTTGTGTGTGTGAGTGTGTGTTCTCCTCCAGTCGGATGTTGTGTGTGTGAGTGTGTGTTCTTCTCCAGCCGGATGTTGTGTGTGAGTGTGTGTTCTCCTCCAGTCGGATGTTGTGTGTGTGAGTGTGTGTTCTCCTCCAGCCGGATGTTGTGTGTGTGTGTGTGTTCTCCTCCAGCCGGATGTTGTGTGTGTGAGTGTGTGTTCTCCTCCAGCCGGATGTTGTGTGTGTGTTCTCCTCCAGTCGGATGTTGTGTGTGTGAGTGTGGGGGTTCCTCTTCCAGCCGGATGTTGTGTGTGAGTGTGTGTTCTCCTCCAGCCGGATGTTGTGTGTGTGAGTGTGTGTTCTTCTCCAGTCGGATGTTGTGTGTGAGTGTGTGTTCTTCTCCAGTTGGATGTTGTGTGTGTGAGTGTGTTCTCCCCCAGCCGGATGTTGTGTGTGTGTGAGTGTGTGTTCTTCTCCAGTCGGATGTTGTGTGTGAGTGTGTGTTCTTCTCCAGTCGGATGTTGTGTGTGTGAGTGTGTTCTCCCCCAGCCGGATGTTGTGTGTGTGTGAGTGTGTGTTCTTCTCCAGTCGGATGTTGTGTGTGAGTGTGTGTTCTCCTCCAGCCGGATGTTGTGTGTGTGAGTGTGTTCTCCTCCAGCCGGATGTTGTGTGTGTGAGTGTGTGTTCTCCTCCAGCCGGATGTTGTGTGTGAGTGTGTGTTCTCCTCCAGTCGGATGTTGTGTGTGAGTGTGTGTTCTCCTCCAGTCGGATGTTGTGTGTGTGAGTGTGTTCTCCTCCAGCCGGATGTTGTGTGTGTGTGTGTGTGTGTTCTCCTCCAGTCGGATGTTGTGTGTGTGAGTGTGTTCTCCTCCAGTCGGATGTTGTGTGTGTGAGTGTGTGTTCTCCTCCAGCCGGATGTTGTGTGTGTGAGTGTGTGTTCTCCTCCAGCCGGATGTTGTGTGTGTGTGTGTGTGTGTTCTCCTCCAGTCGGATGTTGTGTGTGTGAGTGTGTTCTCCTCCAGTCGGATGTTGTGTGTGAGTGTGTGTTCTCCTCCAGTCGGATGTTGTGTGTGTGAGTGTGTTCTCCTCCAGCCGGATGTTGTGTGTGAGTGTGTGTTCTCCTCCAGCCGGATGTTGTGTGTGTGAGTGTGTGTTCTCCTCCAGCCGGATGTTGTGTGTGTGAGTGTGTGTTCTCCTCCAGTCGGATGTTGTGTGTGAGTGTGTGTTCTCCTCCAGCCGGATGTTGTGTGTGTGAGTGTGTGTTCTCCTCCAGCCGGATGTTGTGTGTGTGTGTGTGTGTGTGTGTTCTCCTCCAGTCGGATGTTGTGTGTGTGAGTGTGTTCTCCTCCAGTCGGATGTTGTGTGTGAGTGTGTGTTCTCCTCCAGTCGGATGTTGTGTGTGTGAGTGTGTGTTCTCCTCCAGCCGGATGTTGTGTGTGTGTGTGTGTGTGTTCTCCTCCAGTCGGATGTTGTGTGTGTGAGTGTGTTCTCCTCCAGTCGGATGTTGTGTGTGAGTGTGTGTTCTCCTCCAGTCGGATGTTGTGTGTGTGAGTGTGTTCTCCTCCAGTCGGATGTTGTGTGTGAGTGTGTGTTCTCCTCCAGTCGGATGTTGTGTGTGAGTGTGTGTTCTCCTCCAGCCGGATGTTGTGTGTTGTGAGTGTGTTCTCCTCCAGCCGGATGTTGTGTGTGTGAGTGTGTTCTCCTCCAGCCGGATGTTGTGTGTGTGAGTGTGTGTTCTCCTCCAGCCGGATGTTGTGTGTGTGAGTGTGTTCTCCTCCAGCCGGATGTTGTGTGTGTGAGTGTGTGTTCTCCTCCAGTCGGATGTTGTGTGTGAGTGTGTGTTCTCCTCCAGTCGGATGTTGTGTGTGTGAGTGTGTGTTCTCCTCCAGTCGGATGTTGTGTGTGTGAGTGTGTTCTCCTCCAGCCGGATGTTGTGTGTGTGAGTGTGTGTTCTCCTCCAGCCGGATGTTGTGTGTGTGAGTGTGTGTTCTCCTCCAGCCGGATGTTGTGTGTGTGAGTGTGTGTTCTCCTCCAGTCGGATGTTGTGTGTGTGAGTGTGTTCTCCTCCAGTCGGATGTTGTGTGTGTGAGTGTGTGTTCTCCTCCAGTCGGATGTTGTGTGTGTGAGTGTGTGTTCTCCTCCAGCCGGATGTTGTGTGTGTGAGTGTGTGTTCTCCTCCAGTCGGATGTTGTGTGTGTGAGTGTGTGTTCTCCTCCAGCCGGATGTTGTGTGTGTGAGTGTGTGTTCTCCTCCAGCCGGATGTTGTGTGTGTGAGTGTGTGTTCTCCTCCAGTCGGATGTTGTGTGTGTGAGTGTGTGTTCTCCTCCAGCCGGATGTTGTGTGTGTGAGTGTGTTCTCCTCCAGCCGGATGTTGTGTGTGTGAGTGTGTGTTCTCCTCCAGTCGGATGTTGTGTGTGTGAGTGTGTGTTCTCCTCCAGCCGGATGTTGTGTGTGTGAGTGTGTGTTCTCCTCCAGTCGGATGTTGTGTGTGTGAGTGTGTGTTCTCCTCCAGCCGGATGTTGTGTGTGTGAGTGTGTGTTCTCCTCCAGCCGGATGTTGTGTGTGTGAGTGTGTGTTCTCCTCCAGTCGGATGTTGTGTGTGTGAGTGTGTGTTCTCCTCCAGCCGGATGTTGTGTGTGTGAGTGTGTGTTCTCCTCCAGCCGGATGTTGTGTGTGTGAGTGTGTGTTCTCCTCCAGTCGGATGTTGTGTGTGTGTGTGTGTGTTCTCCTCCAGCCGGATGTTGTGTGTGTGAGTGTGTTCTCCTCCAGCCGGATGTTGTGTATGTGAGTGTGTGTTCTCCTCCAGCCGGATGTTGTGTGTGTGTGTGTGTTCTTCTCCAGTCGGAAGTTATGTGTGAGTGTGTGTTCTCCTCCAGCCGGATGTTGTGTGTGTGAGTGTGTGTTCTCCTCCAGTCGGATGTTGTGTGTGTGAGTGTGTGTTCTCCTCCAGCCGGATGTTGTGTGTGTGAGTGTGTGTTCTCCTCCAGCCGGATGTTGTGTGTGTGTGTGTGTGTTCTCCTCCAGCCGGATGTTGTGTGTGTGAGTGTGTTCTCCTCCAGCCGGATGTTGTGTGTGTGAGTGTGTGTTCTCCTCCAGCCGGATGTTGTGTGTGTGAGTGTGTTCTCCTCCAGTCGGATGTTGTGTGTGTGAGTGTGTGTTCTCCTCCAGTCGGATGTTGTGTGTGTGAGTGTGTGTTCTCCTCCAGTCGGATGTTGTGTGTGTGAGTGTGTTCTCCTCCAGCCGGATGTTGTGTGTGTGAGTGTGTGTTCTCCTCCAGCCGGATGTTGTGTGTGTGAGTGTGTGTTCTCCTCCAGCCGGATGTTGTGTGTGTGAGTGTGTGTTCTCCTCCAGTCGGATGTTGTGTGTGTGAGTGTGTTCTCCTCCAGTCGGATGTTGTGTGTGTGAGTGTGTGTTCTCCTCCAGTCGGATGTTGTGTGTGTGAGTGTGTGTTCTCCTCCAGCCGGATGTTGTGTGTGTGAGTGTGTGTTCTCCTCCAGTCGGATGTTGTGTGTGTGAGTGTGTGTTCTCCTCCAGCCGGATGTTGTGTGTGTGAGTGTGTGTTCTCCTCCAGCCGGATGTTGTGTGTGTGAGTGTGTGTTCTCCTCCAGTCGGATGTTGTGTGTGTGAGTGTGTGTTCTCCTCCAGCCGGATGTTGTGTGTGTGAGTGTGTGTTCTCCTCCAGCCGGATGTTGTGTGTGTGAGTGTGTGTTCTCCTCCAGCCGGATGTTGTGTGTGTGAGTGTGTTCTCCTCCAGTCGGATGTTGTGTGTGTGAGTGTGTTCTCCTCCAGCCGGATGTTGTGTGTGTGAGTGTGTGTTCTCCTCCAGTCGGATGTTGTGTGTGTGAGTGTGTTCTCCTCCAGCCGGATGTTGTGTGTGTGAGTGTGTGTTCTCCTCCAGTCGGATGTTGTGTGTGTGAGTGTGTGTTCTCCTCCAGCCGGATGTTGTGTGTGTGAGTGTGTGTTCTCCTCCAGCCGGATGTTGTGTGTGTGAGTGTGTGTTCTCCTCCAGTCGGATGTTGTGTGTGTGAGTGTGTGTTCTCCTCCAGCCGGATGTTGTGTGTGTGAGTGTGTGTTCTCCTCCAGCCGGATGTTGTGTGTGTGAGTGTGTGTTCTCCTCCAGCCGGATGTTGTGTGTGTGAGTGTGTGTTCTCCTCCAGCCGGATGTTGTGTGTGTGAGTGTGTGTTCTCCTCCAGCCGGATGTTGTGTGTGTGAGTGTGTGTTCTCCTCCAGTCGGATGTTGTGTGTGTGAGTGTGTGTTCTCCTCCAGTCGGATGTTGTGTGTGTGAGTGTGTGTTCTCCTCCAGTCGGATGTTGTGTGTGTGAGTGTGTGTTCTCCTCCAGTCGGATGTTGTGTGTGTGAGTGTGTGTTCTCCTCCAGCCGGATGTTGTGTGTGTGAGTGTGTGTTCTCCTCCAGCCGGATGTTGTGTGTGTGAGTGTGTGTTCTCCTCCAGTCGGATGTTGTGTGTGTGAGTGTGTGTTCTCCTCCAGCCGGATGTTGTGTGTGTGAGTGTGTGTTCTCCTCCAGCCGGATGTTGTGTGTGTGAGTGTGTGTTCTCCTCCAGTCGGATGTTGTGTGTGTGAGTGTGTGTTCTCCTCCAGTCGGATGTTGTGTGTGTGAGTGTGTGTTCTCCTCCAGTCGGATGTTGTGTGTGTGAGTGTGTGTTCTCCTCCAGCCGGATGTTGTGTGTGTGAGTGTGTGTTCTCCTCCAGCCGGATGTTGTGTGTGTGAGTGTGTGTTCTCCTCCAGCCGGATGTTGTGTGTGTGAGTGTGTTCTCCTCCAGTCGGATGTTGTGTGTGTGAGTGTGTGTTCTCCTCCAGCCGGATGTTGTGTGTGTGAGTGTGTTCTCCTCCAGTCGGATGTTGTGTGTGTGTGTGTGTTCTCCTCCAGCCGGATGTTGTGTGTGTGTGTGTGTTCTCCTCCAGCCGGATGTTGTGTGTGTGAGTGTGTGTTCTCCTCCAGCCGGATGTTGTGTGTGTGAGTGTGTTCTCCTCCAGTCGGATGTTGTGTGTGTGAGTGTGTTCTCCTCCAGTCGGATGTTGTGTGTGTGTGTGTGTTCTCCTCCAGCCGGATGTTGTGTGTGTGAGTGTGTGTTCTCCTCCAGTCGGATGTTGTGTGTGAGTGTGTGTTCTCCTCCAGTCGGATGTTGTGTGTGAGTGTGTTCTCCTCCAGCCGGATGTTGTGTGTGTGAGTGTGTTCTCCTCCAGTCGGATGTTGTGTGTGTGAGTGTGTGTTCTCCTCCAGCCGGATGTTGTGTGTGTGTGTTCGAGCTGAACGTCTCTCTCCTGTCACGTTGTTTATCAGCATGATGAATGTTTGCTTGCGCTGAATGAGTTCCAGGCCTGAGCGCTGATGTTTCGTCCAGATGGAGCTGGCTCTGGTTGGGACTGGACCGAACGTCTCGCAGAGTCTGTTCTCAATCACACATCCAGGAAACATGTTCCCGTTGTAATGCAGAAACCGGATCTCACACTGGCCCGGGAAGCGTCCGTAATTCCTCTATAAAGGTACAGTGTTGGTGTGAAGCTGTATTACGCACATGTGATGTAACACACACAATATTAAAGATTTGAAGTCTTGATGTCTTTAAGTATTGAGTGTCTGAAAAAGGACTTAATTCTCCATCCCGTCTGTTTCTTCAAGGTGATGTGCGTCATTTCTAGCGTCAGCAAGCGGACCCGTTCTCCAAGTGTTCGGTGTGAGGTTTGGTTTGTCCTTTTGCGAGTCGCTTTATGATATTTACAGCTAAAGAACGGGTCCTGTACGTCAGCGGGGTCATTAGCTGAGAGACTGAGATGAATGGGAACACTAACAGATAGAGATATACACAGATTTATTACACACTTTTCACCTCCACACACACGTGATTTATAGGAACAAGTTAAAAAATACTGGAGTTCAATTGATCCAAACTGGAACTATTTACTAAAGGATTAGTTCACTTTTAAAAAAACTTTTGCTGATAGTTTACTCCCCCCGATGTCATCAAGATGTCCATGTCTTTCTGTCTTCAGTGGAAAAGAAATGAAGGTTTTTGATGAACACATTTCTCCATATAATGGACGTCAATGGGCCCCAAACGGGTCAAGGTCCAGATGACAGTGTCAGCGCCGCTTCAACGGGCTTTAAACGACACCAGACGATGAATACGGGTCTTATCTAGCGAAACCATCGTCATTTCAAACATGAATAAAAATGTTTAAGTTTTATAAGCACAAACGCTCGCCTTGCTCTGTTCTGTGATGCGCGTTCGTGACGTCACGTGATACACAATTACTTTGCGTATTACATTTAAGTTATGAAATTGAAAGTTTAGCAGAACTAGGAGATTTTTATTTTGTACTTATACATTTTAATTGTTCTTAACTTGAAATGTATGAGTACACTAATTCATACAATTAACTTAAAACTTTCATGTAATCTCAATGTGAAGACTTTTATTAGTATAAATTTAGTTTGCTTTAACAAGCTAATCTGCTAACATACTAATGTATTAACATATTAGCAATAGTATGTTATACAGAAGCACTTGCTGTATGAGGGCAACAATATAAAGATATTATTTGCTCATGCTCCACTCGTCACCATGATGTTACTATCCTAAAACCAACATTAACAGAAATTCTTCTAAATTAACATAACACAACATTAATCACTACTAAATCTCCCACTTAACATTAATCTGGCACAAAAAAAAACATTATATTACACCTAATTTTAGCATTTACTCTCCCTTTCGAGTGTCATCGGCAAAGCATGCTGGGAAATAGACATCCCAGCCGCTTCAGTTAAACTTAAGTTCGTCTAACTCTAAATTAAAATAAATAATTTCATAAAACTCAAAACAATTAAACAGTTCAGTTTACTTAAAATATATCAGTTCTGTGAACTTGAAAGAAAAAAAAAGTGCTAAATACTCATACAGGTTCATTTGACTGAACTAATTAGTTAAAGTTTGTCGTACTAAATTAATTAATTATTTTGAGCGTTAGGGTTTATATTAAGCAGCAGAACTGTTTCCAACATCGATATTAATCATCATATTATTCTGATTTCTGAAGGATCATGTGACACTGAAGACTGGAGTAATGATGCTGAAAATTCAGTTTTGATCACAGGAATAAATTATATTTTAAAGAATTCTAAAACAGAATAATATTATTTTAAATTGTAATAATATTTCACAATATTACTGTATTTTTTCCGGTATTTTTTATCAAATAATAATTAGGGCTGTCAAAAGATTAGTGTTTCCATAATATATGTGTGTATACTGTGTAGAATTATTATGAATAAATAAACACACATTCATGTATATATTTAAGAAATACTTGCATTTATATACATTTATATAATTTATATTATATATAAATATTTTATGTATAAATATAACCAATTTTTCTTAAATATATACATGATTGTGAGTGTTTTTAATATATAAATAATTATACACAGTACTCACACATATATTAAACACAAACTTTTATTTTGGATGCGATTAATCGTGATTAATCTTTTGACAGCCCTAATATATATTCAATTCAATTCAATTCAAGTTTATTTGTATAGCGCTTTTCACAATACACATTGTTTCAAAGCAGCTTTACAGAAAATGCATTTCAAAAATATACATACAAAAATACAGTTAGTTAATCATGAAATTTAGGGCATAACATATCGCCGGCGTTGGGTCGTCTCTTCACAGGCGTCGAGTCGTCTCATCACAGGCGTTGGGGCATCTGAAGTCTCCATGAGAGGCTGGATACATAACTGGAGCTGACGAACTCTATTTGAGTTATCTCGGGACAGGCGTCCCGAGATAACAACAAAAAAGGCAGATGGGAAATAATTAGCGTAGCTGCTGTTCATAATATGAGTGCATTTGATCTGATTTAACTGTAGTATAAAAGGTATGAGATGCATCATGTGAATGCTTGGCTAAAGAGATGCGTCTTTAATCTAGTTTTAAACTGGTAGAGCGAGTCTGAGCCTCGGACAATATCAGGAAGGCTATTCCAGAGTTTAGGAGCTAGATGTGAAAACGCCCTCCCTCCTTTAGTGGACTTAGATATCCTAGGTACGACCAGAAGCCTCGAATTTAGTGATCTTAAAGAGCGCGATGGATTATATGGCGATAGAAGATCTCTTAAATACACAGGAGCTAAACCATTTAGGGCTTTATAGGTCAGTAACAATACTTTGTAATTGATACGGAACTTAATAGGTAACCAGTGTAGAGATGATAAAATTGGTGTTATATGATCATATTTTCTTGACCTAGTAAGAACTCTAGCGGCTGCATTTTGGACTAACTGTAGCTTGTTTATTGAGGATGCAGGACAACCAGCTAATAGAGCATTACAGTAATCTAGTCTCGAGGTCATGAATGCATGAACTAACTTTTCTGCATCAGAAACTGATAGCATGTTACGTAGCTTAGCAATGTTTCTAAGGTGGAAAAAGGCTGTTCTTGTGACATTTGAAATATGATTTTCAAAAGACAAGTTGCAGTCTAGTATAACACCCAGGTCTTTTACTGTAGAGGATAAAGTAACAGGACGTCCATCTAGATTAAGGTTGTATTGTAAGAGGTTTTGTGGGCAGTTTTTTGGACCAATCAGTAATACCTCCGTTTTATCTGAATTTAATAGAAGAAAATTACACGTCATCCAATATTTTATATCTTTAACACACTCTGTCATTTTAGATAATTTAGTGTTATCATCTGGTCTAGATGAAATATATAATTGAGTGTCATCAGCATAACAGTGGAAACTTATTCCATGTTTTCTTATAATATTACCAAGTGGCAGCATATAAATTGAGAATAGCAGGGGGCCTAATACAGATCCTTGCGGCACTCCATAATTTACTGACGTTATCTTTGATTTTTCCCCATTTAAATGGACAAAATGGTAACGGTCTGATAGGTACGATCTAAACCAGCTTAATGCCTGTCCCTGAACACCAGTGTAATTTTGAAGTCGATCTAAGAGTATTTTATGATCTATAGTGTCAAACGCAGCGCTAAGATCGAGTAAAACTAGTATTGAGATACAGCCTTGGTCAGAAGCTAAAAGTAAATCATTTGTAATTTTAACCAGCGCAGTTTCTGTGCTATGATGTGGCCTGAATCCAGACTGAAACTTTTCATAGATATCGTTTTCTTGCAAGAAAGAGCACAATTGAGCGGACACAACTTTTTCAAGTATTTTAGACATAAATGGAAGATTTGAAATGGGTCTGTAATTTGCTAGGTTATTTGGATCTAATTGTGGTTTCTTAATAAGAGGTTTTATAACTGCTAGCTTGAATGTTTTTGGAACATGTCCTAAAGATAAAGACGAGTTAATAATATTGAGAAGAGGCTCTTCCACTACAGGTAACACTTCTTTCAGTAGTTTAGTGGGTATTGGATCTAATAAACATGTTGTTGGTTTAGATGCAGTGATAAGTTTATTTAGCTCTTCCTGTCCTATAGTTGTAAAGCGCTGTAGTTGTTCTTGAGGGGCGATAATTGAGGCTGAATCATAAGACGCTGTCAAAGATTGTACATTTACAATTGTGTTTCTGATGCTTTCTATTTTCTCAGTGAAGAAATTCATGAAATCATTACTATTAAAATGTAACGGAATATTTTGTTCAGGTGATGTCTGTTTATTTGTTAATCTAGCCACAGTGTTAAATAAAAACCTTGGATTGTTTTGGTTATTTTCTATTAGTTTGCGGAGATGCTCAGCCCTGGCTGCTTTTAGAGCCTTTTTATAACGTGACATACTGTCTTTCCACGCGATTCTAAAGACCTCTAAATTAGTTTGTTTCCATTTGCGCTCTAAGTTACGAGTTTCTCTCTTGATAACATGCGTAGCACTGTTGTACCATGGTGCTTTAGTTTTCTCTCTAACCTTTTTTAGTCTAATTGGTGCAACAGTTTCTAATGTACTAGAGAAAATGGTGCTCATACTGCTAGTCATTTCCTCTAGCTCATCTGTTTGTTTGGGTTCACTGAGGAGCGGAGATAGATCAGGTAAGCTATTCAAGAATCTATCTATAGTGGTTGGAAGGATTGTTCTGCCTGGTCGATAACGTGGCGCAACATGACACATTTCAGCCGTACGTAGTATGCAAGTTACCATGTAATGATCAGTGACATCATCACTTTGCGGTATAATATCTATATTGGTTGGATCGGTTCCATATGATATAATTAAATCTAGAGTATGATTAAGACGATGAGTGGGACCACTAACGTTTTGCTTGACCCCAAAGGAGTTTAATAAATCTGTAAACGCAGCTCCTAACGCATCATTTGTGTTATCAACGTGTATGTTGAAATCTCCAACAATTATTGCCTTATCGACATTGACCAATAGATCTGAGAGAAAATCTGCAAACTCTTTTAGGAAATCAGCGTAAGGCCCTGGCGGTCTATATACGGTAGCCAAGGCTAGAGATAATAGGGATTTCTTTCTTACATCTAGGAGCGTAACATTTAGAACAAGTACTTCAAACGAATTAAACCTGTGACCTGTTTTCTGAGTAACATTAAGAATATCTCTATAGATTGTTGCAACACCGCCGCCACGACCAATCAGACGGGGCTCATGCTTATAACCGTATCCTGGTGGAGTGGACTCATTAAGACCGAAATAATCATTTGGTTTAAGCCAGGTTTCAGTAAGGCAGAGTACATCGAAGCTATTATCAGTGACCATTTCATTTACAATAACCGCCTTAGGTGTAAGCGATCTAATGTTTAGAAGACCTAGCTTTAGAAATTGTTTTTGTTCACTAATATTGAGATTTTCTGGTTTAATCACAATTAGATTTTTCTTAGATCCTACAGTAGATTTATTGTTTGGCCTCACTAAACGAGGAATAGACACTGTTTCTATATAGTGTTCTACACTGGTACTTATATCAATTAATTTGGGACAGCAAAGAATGTGATTTGGACTTTGACTTACTAGTCATATGGTGTGTAACGTCTTGGAGATGTTGTCCGACAGAACAGCCGCTCCGATTCTGCTGGGGTGCAGGCCATCAGCACGGTAGAGCCTAGGTCGCTCCCAAAAAAAATATATATATATAAAATTAATGTTATACAATGATTATTGTTCCAGGTGCACATATTTATTAATGCAGTCATGATTATTGTAGTCAGATATAGTTTAGTCATGCTTAAATTAGTATTTCTAGTGTTTTATCCTGATTTGTGGTTCTCGGTGACACATCATGGTTTTATGAGAGAGGAAAAGGCAGGGCAGAAAAAGGCTGTTGAATGTTTCATAGGCACAGTATTGAGTTTCAGAGCATCTTCCATTAGTTTTAATAAGGTTATGCGTAGCTCAGATTCCCTCACTGAACTGTCAAAGTCAGATTTATTCCCTTTCATTAGTTGAGGACTGGTGTTTAAATGCGGTTCTCGGCGTGCGACAGAGCGCTGGTGTGTGTGAGTTATACGTGTGTATTCTTGGCTGACCGTGGCGCAGTGAAAGTCCTCATTAAACATGCATTTACATTTTAAAGTGTTCATACTTCAGCAGTCGTGTCATTATAGACCAGCGATGACCACTGCACTATAAACACTGAGTATAGGCCCCAGACCACGCTTCTTCCCACTAGAATGTTAGTTATTGTCTATTTGTGAACTTTGACAGGTTGTTGTGTTACAGCTGTGCAATATTTACTTGAGCAACAACAACAACATTTATTTAAAAGCACATTTAAACACTATATAGATTGATCCAAAGCACTGATCTCTCATGTATATGAACATAATGATCTCATGAACTAATGCAAATGAGCCCTCGGGGGACATTTATGCTCATTGTGTTTTGTTTGATATGTACTGAACACATGTGCTGGTACATCTACTGAAATAATAACTGAGTTTTCTTCAGTAGCTAAATAGTTGCATTTTTAATTCAGGCCAATCAAAGGCAGGAGACTGTGGGGAACATCACTAGCTTATATCATGTCCAGTTTGTTTGTTACACTGCAAATCAAACTGTATAGCAGTCTGGGATACAATACTGTGATGCATTGTGGGATAGAGCACCCAGTGCATTGTGGGATAGAGTACCTAGTGCATTGTGGGATACAGTACCTAGTGCAGTGTGCATTGCATTGTGGGATACTGTACCCAGTGCATTGTGGGATACAGTACCTAGTGCAGTGTGCATTGCATTGTGGGATACTGTACCCAGTGCATTGTGGGATACAGTACCTAGTGCATTGTGGGATACAGTACCTAGTGCAGTGTGCATTGCATTGTGGGATACAGTACCTAGTGCAGTGTGCATTGCATTGTGGGATATTGTACCCAGTGCATTGTGGGATACAGTACCTAGTGCAGTGTGCATTGCATTGTGGGATACAGTACCTAGTGCAGTGTGCATTGCATTGTGGGATATTGTACCCAGTGCATTGTGGGATACAGTACCTAGTGCAGTGTGCATTGCATTGTGGGATACAGTACCTAGTGCAGTGTGCATTGCATTGTGGGATACAGTACCTAGTGCATTGTGGGATACAGTACCTAGTGCAGTGTGCATTGCATTGTGGGATACAGTACCTAGTGCAGTGTGCATTGCATTGTGGGATACTGTACCCAGTGCATTGTGGGATACAGTACCTAGTGCAGTGTGCATTGCATTGTGGGATACAGTATCTAGTGCAGTGTGCATTGCATTGTGGGATACAGTACCCAGTGCATTGTGGGATAGATAGAGTACCTAGTGCAGTGTGCATTGCATTGTGGGATAGAGTACCCAGTGTAGTACTTAATCCCACTCTAAAAAAATGCTGGGTTGTTTCAACCCAATTTTGGGTCAAATATGGACAAACCCAGCCGTTGGGTTACATTTATAACTCAACGTTTGGGTTTGTCCATATTTGACCCAAAATTGGGTTGAAACAACCCAGCATTTTTTTAGAGTGAGAACGTACCCACAGTGTGCACAGCATGCGTACTGAATAGTGTGGTTAGTGTGCTATGGCCTTTTGAACACAGGATCAGAGGCAGGAGCTACAGGTGTCTGCTAGATCACTGGACGACAGTGTGTGTTTTCATCTCTCCACTGAACAACTGTGCGTCAGGAAATGTAAAGCGGTTCCCATGTTTGTTCGGAAGTGATTGATGATGTTCCTGCAGACGGCAGGTCACGGCACGCAGGCGCTTCATAACATTACATCCGTGAGTTTATTTCTGTAAAACCCTTAGAGGAGAAGTTCCTGCCCTCATGTCTGTCTTCTGCTGTGTGTGTGTGTGTGTGTGGGTGTTAGTGCAGTTCTGCTGTGCTGTGTGTGTGTGTGAGCAGTAACACATGTGCAGTGTGTGAACATGTTGTTTCCAGAAGGAGTTCATGGTTGTGTGTGTCCTGATGCTGATAACACGCCACACTGAATTATATTTAATCATCAAGCCTTCTTTCAAATATACACAAACCAAACCAATGTCTTATAATTATTGTAATGTTGGTCTGCACAGAAACTACATCTTTAAATGTGAGCGTGATGTCTTCTGTAGAGTTGATTTATAGCTAGAGCGGAATTTGTTTTGTAATTGATCAACTTTGACACTGTTATTGAGCTGAACAATGAAACTATTGTCTTTTTAAAGCTCTTTGTAAGTGATGAATTTACATAATCAAAGTTATTTTCCTGTTATTAATGTGAAGCTGCTTTTAAACAGTGTTGTATAGAGCGCTATAGAATTAACTGTGACTTGATGTGCTAGGTCGATGCAAACCGTAGATATACATAATAAAGGCTAGATGTCTTACGGCGGAGTCTCTAACGGCATCACCGGCGGCCATCTTGTCACTGGCAAGCGTTCTGGCTGGCTCTGTGGTTCCTGATGTACGGCGAGTGATCTTCACGAACACAAATACTCTTATCTCGCTGAAATCTTGACGGATTTACAAACGGTTTGGTTTCTTACAAACGCTATTAACGTGGCAATAATTCTGGATGCTTGAACATGTTGAAATATATAATATTATAATTATTCATAAGTATGCAGTGTCATAACTACATCTCTGACGTTTATAACAAACAAACCCGTTTGAAAATCGGTAGAAAATTGAGCAAGTTATGGTTATTTAAAAAGTGCATGCATTAAAACACAATGTTACGAGTGAGCGAGCTGACTGTGACAAGATGGCCGCCGAGTGCGGACGTCGACCTCCATTGGCCAGCAGCGCGGACGAGACATCTAGCCTTTATTATGGATATCTATGGATGCAAACACTCAACTTTAAAGCTACACTGTGTAATTTTTTAAGTTGATTCTTAGCAAAAAACACTGTTCTTTCAAAATGATGTGCTCAATAATGTATAATTACTTCTACCAACTAATCAAGTATTCTCGTAAGCGTCGAATCTGGCATTTATAATACATACGGGTGAGTCGCTCGAATGGCGGAAGCCATGTTCCGCCTCCATCTTGAAAATACATCAGCCAAAGAGGGACATACCTGGAAATACAAGCTTCGCCTTTCGCACTTTTACACTCAGCGGCACCGTGACGAATGCGAGTGGAGATTTGAAATAATAGGCCACCGTAGGAGTTAAAACGCCCTCGGAATGGGAGGGGCTAGAAAGTAATATTCAGTTGGTAGTCATATACAATTTCACCGCTAGATGGGAGAAAATACTACACAGTGTAGCTTTAAGACTTGGCTGTTTGCACGACACCATTTTCAACTAAAAACGTAAAACATTTTATACGTTTTAGCCGTTTATTTACACGACAACTGCGTTTTGGGGAGCCTGAAAACACAAACTTTTGAAAACGGTCTCTGTGTAAAACAAAAAAAACATGAATCTATGAAAAGGATGACGCGTATTACTTGTTCAGTCTTTAGTGTGTCATCGCCATCTACTGGTCTGGCAGCAGAATACAGCGTTTTTAGTCGTTTTCGCGGATCCGTGTGAATGGGGATCGGTTTGACAATGGTGTCGTCTGTACACGGAAAAACTTCTCCGTTTTAAGCTTATCGTTGTCGTGTAAACGTCCTCTGGCTGCATCCAAAATCACATACTTCTCTACTATATAGCAGGCGAAAAACCGTACGGGAGAAAAGAAGTACAGGCGAAACTTGAAAATGTTTAAAATCGTGCAAAAGTTCATTTATTTCAGTAATTCAACTTAAAAGGTGAAACTAATATATTATATAGACTCATTACATGCAAAGTGAGATATTTCAAGCCTTTATTTGTTATAATTTTGATGATTATGGATTACAGCTTATTATGAAAACCCCAAATTCAAAATTATAATATTGTGAAAAGGTTTTCATAAGCTGTAAGCCATAATCATCACAATTATAACAAATAAAGGCTTGAAATATCTCACTTTGCATGTAATGAGTCTATATAATATATTAGTTTCACCTTTTAAGTTGAATTACTGAAATAAATTAACTTTTGCACGATATTCTCATTTTTACAGTTTCACCAGTATGTCCGAATTCACTGTATGAATGTGTGTAGTATGAATGGTCACACTGTCATGGCGAATGCAGTATGTTTGGATTATATTCATATAGCCTCTATGTTTAGGGTTTCATCGTCATCATTCCCTGTGGATGCTCCGCACAACAGATTGAGTTCTCGAGCTGGTGTTCATCAGGCCTGGCTCTGGTTTCATTATTCTGAGGAGATCTTGAAAAGTCCAGTCAGAATATGTCAGCCTCATGAATGCATTACTGACAGATCCCATAAAGCCGTGATGATTTGCGTTGTGTGTGTGAGTTAGCGTCCTCCATTGATGGATCACCTTCTCCGAGCGCTGAAACATGCGGTCTGTGTGTCGAAGCGTTCTGAGCGCTGAACCTCTGAAAACCCTCAGAATGAAGGACTCGGGCCTGAGGGGTTTACTTCTCAGCAGAGGAACACCAAATAATCTGTCCATCAAGAACTAGTGGCTATACAGTGAGCTTCAGGGCCGTATCACACAGCTGGCACCTGGCGCGACGCGAGTGTGTTTTGCTAGTCTCAGCCCGACGCAGTTATCATTTCCACGTCCTGCGCCACGATGTTTAAATAGCAAATGCATTTGTGCGCCTGTGTGCTGCTGGTCTGAGAACGAGTGTGTGTGTGTTCAGGCGCATTGCTAGTTTGAGGAACTGAAATAGACACTGACCAATATTTAAAATGTTTAAAAATATATAGTTATGATGGTTTAACTTGTGTGTATATGGTCATTAAACACAAATATCCCCTCCGGACGTCACTTTTGGCCATTACTGTACATCTAAACCAACATCTACAGTATTTTAATACTTACGTAAGTTTTCAACCTGATTTTGAGCTTCTGAAAACAGTTCAATATCACACGTATAACAGAATATCAAGAGACAACATTATTATGATATAATTTTCTCATTTTATTCCTTAATTGATACTTCTATACATGGTGCATATGTACAATAATAAGTTATATATACACTTGAATGGTTGTATTTGTTGCATTGATCCAGGTGCTCTGCCATAAACGTGTTGATGAGGTTGACGTGGCCTTGACAAGGTTTAATATAAAATAAAACATGTTCATTGATACTGTATACAGTAAATATATATATATATATGACCCTGGATCACAAAAGTCTGGAGTCGCACGGGTATATCTGTGGCAATAGCAACTATACATCGTATGGGTCAAAATTGTCCATTTTTCTTTAATGCCAAAAATCATGAGGATATTAAGATCATGTTCCATGAAGATATTTAGTAAATGTCCTACCGTAAATATATAAAACATGTATTTCTGTGAGTGAATGCAGCACAATCGTGAACATAAATGCACAACTTGTTGAGATTTTCTCAATGTTTACATTATTTTGCTCCTCAGATTCCAGATTTTCATGTATTCCAGAGATGATAATCTCAATTTAAAAAAATGTACCCATGTGACTGGTCTTGTGGTCCAGGGTCACAGTTAACTGTGGGTCATGAGGAAGGGGAAACAACAAACATGATGCAACACTTCAAGAGTCGAACTGTGATGCATGAATATGAAGGTGATTCTTTGGGAAACTGGAGACCGGCTCCACTTCTGACATCCGAACAACGGCTGAGTTTCCTATAAAACGTCTAATTCTAAGTTCCCGAGTGATTAAGTGAAAAACATGAGCTGTGTGAAACACGTTAAGCAGGCATATAATGGCACACAGTAATGAAACATGTTACAGAGTGTCGGATCATTAAAACGGGGTCACCCGCGGCTCAGCGGAGGCTTTCCCCCTGGGTTCTACCTTTCGCATGCAGTTAAACGTTTACACAGCCGCCTCGGCTTCACACACACACTTTACGGCTTTTCTGTTTGGATTATTAGTTAATGAGGTGCTGGAAATCACAGGCACTTTGAGTCATAAACCTCCAATTCCAGACAATTAGTCCCAGCAGCAGCGGCTAGCCCCAGGACACACACACACACACACACTAACCTGACCCCTAAACCTACCCATCACACACACACGTTTCCACAGATTTATGTGTGTGTCAGTCTGACATGCAGTTCATTGAGTCCATATTGTGATTGAGAGCAGAAACTGAAGCAGATACAGTGAGTTCAGATGTGGGTCAGACACACACACACACACACACACACACACACACACACACACACACACGTCATTGAATGTCCACTTCAGTCAGAAACAAACTGGCCGGTTGAATGTCCATGCGTCTGAAGAGGACGTGATGTTCCGGTGTGTGCCAGATCAGATTCTTCGTGTGTGTGTGTGTGTGTGTGTCAGACACTAGCGCAGCGTGACATCAGCGTGTGCTGATGGAGGGTCCGGGCCCCCGAGGGTGTGTGTGTGTGTGTGTCAGACACTAGCGCAGCGTGACATCAGCGTGTGCTGATGGAGGGTCCGGGCCCCCGAGGGTGTGTGTGTGTGTGTGTCAGACACTAGCGCAGCGTGACATCAGCGTGTGCTGATGGAGGGTCCGGGCCCCCGAGGGTGTGTGTGTGTGTGTGTCAGACACTAGCGCAGCGTGACGTCAACGTGTGCTGATGGAGGGTCCGGGCCCCCGAGGGTGTGTGTGTGTGTCAGACACTAGCGCAGCGTGACATCAGCGTGTGCTGATGGAGGGTCCGGGCCCCCGAGGGTGTGTGTGTGTGTGTGTGTCAGACACTAGCGCAGCGTGACATCAGCGTGTGCTGATGGAGGGTCCGGGCCCCCGAGGGTGTGTGTGTGTGTGTGTGTCAGACACTAGCGCAGCGTGACGTCAGCATGTGCTGATGGAGGGTTCGGGCCCCCGAGGGTGTGTGTGTGTGTGTGTCAGACACTAGCGCAGCGTGACATCAGCGTGTGCTGATGGAGGGTTCGGGCCCCCGAGGGTGTGTGTGTGTGTCAGACACTAGCGCAGCGTGACGTCAGCGTGTGCTGATGGAGGGTCCGGGCCCCCGAGGGTGTGTGTGTGTGTGTCAGACACTAGCGCAGCGTGACATCAGCGTGTGCTGATGGAGGGTTCGGGCCCCCGAGGGTGTGTGTGTGTGTCAGACACTAGCGCAGCGTGACGTCAGCGTGTGCTGATGGAGGGTCCGGGCCCCCGAGGGTGTGTGTGTGTGTGTGTCAGACACTAGCGCAGCGTGACATCAGCGTGTGCTGATGGAGGGTTCGGGCCCCTGAGGGTGTGTGTGTGTGTCAGACACTAGCGCAGCGTGACGTCAGCGTGTGCTGATGGAGGGTCCGGGCCCCCGAGGGTGTGTGTGTGTGTCAGACACTAGCGCAGCGTGACGTCAGCGTGTGCTGATGGAGGGTCCGGGCCCCCGAGGGTGTGTGTGTGTGTGTCAGACACTAGCGCAGCGTGACATCAGCGTGTGCTGATGGAGGGTTCGGGCCCCCGAGGGTGTGTGTGTGTGTCAGACACTAGCGCAGCGTGACGTCAGCGTGTGCTGATGGAGGGTCCGGGCCCCCGAGGGTGTGTGTGTGTGTGTGTCAGACACTAGCGCAGCGTGACATCAGCGTGTGCTGATGGAGGGTTCGGGCCCCTGAGGGTGTGTGTGTGTGTGTCAGACACTAGCGCAGCGTGACATCAGCGTGTGCTGATGGAGGGTTCGGGCCCCCGAGGGTGTGTGTGTGTGTGTGTCAGACACTAGCGCAGCGTGACATCAGCGTGTGCTGATGGAGGGTCCGGGCCCCCGAGGGTGTGTGTGTGTGTGTGTCAGACACTAGCGCAGCGTGACATCAGCGTGTGCTGATGGAGGGTCCGGGCCCCCGAGGGTGTGTGTGTGTGTGTGTCAGACACTAGCGCAGCGTGACGTCAACGTGTGCTGATGGAGGGTCCGGGCCCCCGAGGGTGTGTGTGTGTGTCAGACACTAGCGCAGCGTGACGTCAGCGTGTGCTGATGGAGGGTCCGGGGCCCCCGAGGGTGTGTGTGTGTGTGTCAGACACTAGCGCAGCGTGACGTCAGTGTGTGCTGATGGAGGGTCCGGGCCCCTGAGGGTGTGTGTGTGTGTGTGTGTCAGACACTAGCGCAGCGTGACGTCAGCGTGTGCTGGTGTGCTGATGGAGGGTCCGGGCCCCCGAGGGTGTGTGTGTGTGTGTGTCAGACACTAGCGCAGCGTGACGTCAGCGTGTGCAGATGGAGGGTCCGGGCCCCCGAGGGTGTGTGTGTGTGTGTGTGTGTCAGACACTAGCGCAGCGTGACGTCAGCGTGTGCTGATGGAGGGTCCGGGCCCCCGAGGGTGTGTGTGTGTGTGTGTGTCAGACACTAGCGCAGCGTGACGTCAGCGTGTGCTGATGGAGGGTCCGGGCCCCCGAGGGTGTGTGTGTGTGTGTGTCAGACACTAGCGCAGCGTGACGTCAACGTGTGCTGATGGAGGGTCCGGGCCCCCGAGGGTGTGTGTGTGTGTCAGACACTAGCGCAGCGTGTGCTGATGGAGGGTCCGGGCCCCCGAGGGTATGTGTGTGTGTGTGTCAGACACTAGCACAGCGTGACGTCAGTGTGTGCTGATGGAGGGTCCGGGCCCCCGACGGTGTGTGTGTGTGTCAGACACTAGCGCAGCGTGACGTCAGCGTGTGCTGATGGAGGGTCCGGGCCCCCGAGGGTGTGTGTGTGTGTGTGTCAGACACTAGCGCAGCGTGACATCAGCGTGTGCTGATGGAGGGTCCGGGCCCCCGAGGGTGTGTGTGTGTGTCAGACACTAGCGCAGCGTGACGTCAGCGTGTGCTGATGGAGGGTCCGGGCCCCCGAGGGTGTGTGTGTGTGTGTGTCAGACACTAGCGCAGCGTGACGTCAGTGTGTGCTGATGGAGGGTCCGGGCCCCCGAGGGTGTGTGTGTGTGTCAGACACTAGCGCAGCGTGACGTCAGCGTGTGCTGATGGAGGGTCCGGGCCCCCGAGGGTGTGTGTGTGTGTCAGACACTAGCGCAGCGTGACATCAGCGTGTGCTGATGGAGGGTCCGGGCCCCCGAGGGTGTGTGTGTGTGTGTGTGTCAGACACTAGCGCAGCGTGACATCAGCGTGTGCTGATGGAGGGTCCGGGCCCCCGAGGGTGTGTGTGTGTGTGTGTGTCAGACACTAGCGCAGCGTGACGTCAGCATGTGCTGATGGAGGGTTCGGGCCCCCGAGGGTGTGTGTGTGTGTGTGTCAGACACTAGCGCAGCGTGACATCAGCGTGTGCTGATGGAGGGTTCGGGCCCCCGAGGGTGTGTGTGTGTGTCAGACACTAGCGCAGCGTGACGTCAGCGTGTGCTGATGGAGGGTCCGGGCCCCCGAGGGTGTGTGTGTGTGTGTGTCAGACACTAGCGCAGCGTGACATCAGCGTGTGCTGATGGAGGGTTCGGGCCCCCGAGGGTGTGTGTGTGTGTGTGTCAGACACTAGCGCAGCGTGACGTCAGCGTGTGCTGATGGAGGGTCCGGGCCCCCGAGGGTGTGTGTGTGTGTGTGTCAGACACTAGCGCAGCGTGACATCAGCGTGTGCTGATGGAGGGTTCGGGCCCCTGAGGGTGTGTGTGTGTGTGTCAGACACTAGCGCAGCGTGACATCAGCGTGTGCTGATGGAGGGTTCGGGCCCCCGAGGGTGTGTGTGTGTGTCAGACACTAGCGCAGCGTGACGTCAGCGTGTGCTGATGGAGGGTCCGGGCCCCCGAGGGTGTGTGTGTGTGTGTGTGTCAGACACTAGCGCAGCGTGACATCAGCGTGTGCTGATGGAGGGTTCGGGCCCCCGAGGGTGTGTGTGTGTGTGTCAGACACTAGCGCAGCGTGACATCAGCGTGTGCTGATGGAGGGTTCGGGCCCCCAAGGGTGTGTGTGTGTGTGTCAGACACTAGCGCAGCGTGACATCAGCGTGTGCTGATGGAGGGTCCGGGCCCCCGAGGGTGTGTGTGTGTGTCAGACACTAGCGCAGCGTGACGTCAGCGTGTGCTGATGGAGGGTCCGGGCCCCCGAGGGTGTGTGTGTGTGTGTGTCAGACACTAGCGCAGCGTGACGTCAGCGTGTGCTGATGGAGGGTCCGGGCCCCTGAGGGTGTGTGTGTGTGTGTGTGTCAGACACTAGCGCAGCGTGACGTCAGCGTGTGCTGATGGAGGGTCCGGGCCCCCGAGGGTGTGTGTGTGTGTGTGTGTCAGACACTAGCGCAGCGTGACGTCAGCGTGTGCTGATGGAGGGTTCGGGCCCCCGAGGGTGTGTGTGTGTGTCAGACACTAGCGCAGCGTGACGTCAGCGTGTGCTGATGGAGGGCCCGGGCCCCCGGGGTGTGTGTGTGTGTGTCAGACACTAGCGCAGCGTGACGTCAGCGTGTGCTGATGGAGGGTCCGGGCCCCCGAGGGTGTGTGTGTGTGTGTGTCAGACACTAGCGCAGCGTGACGTCAGCGTGTGCTGATGGAGGGTCCGGGCCCCCGAGGGTGTGTGTGTGTCAGACACTAGCGCAGCGTGACGTCAGCGTGTGCTGATGGAGGGTCCGGGCCCCCGAGGGTGTGTGTGTGTGTGTGTGTCAGACACTAGCGCAGCGTGACGTCAGCGTGTGCTGATGGAGGGTTCGGGCCCCCGAGGGTGTGTGTGTGTGTCAGACACTAGCGCAGCGTGACGTCAGCGTGTGCTGATGGAGGGCCCGGGCCCCCGGGGTGTGTGTGTGTGTGTCAGACACTAGCGCAGCGTGACGTCAGCGTGTGCTGATGGAGGGTCCGGGCCCCCGAGGGTGTGTGTGTGTGTGTGTCAGACACTAGCGCAGCGTGACGTCAGCATGTGCTGATGGAGGGTTCGGGCCCCCGAGGGTGTGTGTGTGTGTGTGTCAGACACTAGCGCAGCGTGACGTCAGCGTGTGCTGATGGAGGGTCCGGGCCCCCGAGGGTGTGTGTGTGTGTGTGTCAGACACTAGCGCAGCGTGACATCAGCGTGTGCTGATGGAGGGTTCGGGCCCCCGAGGGTGTGTGTGTGTGTCAGACACTAGCGCAGCGTGACGTCAGCGTGTGCTGATGGAGGGTCCGGGCCCCCGAGGGTGTGTGTGTGTGTGTGTGTCAGACACTAGCGCAGCGTGACGTCAGCGTGTGCTGGTGTGCTGATGGAGGCTCCGGGCCCCCGAGGATGTCTGAGCACAGGGTCTCGACGGCGTCCAGCCGCTGGATCTGCACGAGGCGGGTCAGCAGGTCCGGGATGCTGTAACCCGCGGTGCTGACGCGGTCGAAGAGCTGCATGCCGTCGCTCATGCCGCCGATCTCGTCGCGCTTCAGCCCGAAGCTCTCCGCCAGGTGCCGCCACGTCTTCACCACTGCTTTATCTGCGCTGTAGGTGGAGCTCAGCATCCGGCTGGTGCGCTCCAGGCAGTCGAACGGCAGCTCCGTCGGGCTCAGACCTGCGCGTCAACAACAACAACAACAACAACAACATCAACATCATAAGAATGACACCAGGGGCCTGGACCATGAAGCCGGTTTATGTGGCTAGCCAGGTATGTTTAGTTTAGTTTGCGCCATGAAAGTGGTTTGGCTTTTAGCGCGTTCATCGCCATAGTAACTAACACTCCATGGCTAACCGAGTCAGGTCATGTTCCGCAAACCGAACTTGGACCAATCAGCTGTGAGCAAAGTGTCACATGTCTGATGCGATAGTCACTCCCCCTGTTTCTACTCCAAATTAAAGGTCCCTACATAGCAAATGATTTTTAAAGACAAAATCGTCTGGCTTTTAGTAACGCTTATTTAGAATAATTTGTGTAACTAATTTATATAATTATTAATCGATCACACATGTTCAACTTTAGTTGATCAATTATTACTACGCACGGTTTAAAGCAATAAATATATAAAAGGTAATATAAATAAACGTTAGAATCAATAGATAAAGCTATAAAATGACTACATGTGAGCTTAAAAGTTTAATTCTCTCTAAACCTTTATCCACTGTATAAACTAACTTCCTTTAGTTTTCCTCTTTCTTAGACTGCTATTTTCTTCTTGCTGTGTAAATTTGTTTAAATTCGTCATATTTTTCAATCTGGTAATATTCTGCAGAAGAGAGAAGTGAATCTCG
>NC_136882.1:39190032-39197532 GCF_949152265.1 Phoxinus phoxinus
AAGATTTTTTGGCTACTGTGTCTTTAAGAGCAGCCGCTGCTGACAGAGAGAGACGCACGCGGATCTCACACGCGCATCATTCTCTCACAACTCTTCTTTATGTTCATTTAAAACTATTTAACTCATTTAAGAGTGCTCAGTCTGCTCTTATGAGGATAGGCTACTCGACAAAACGGACATTTTTGCAGAATTGCGTGTTAGTTCGGTCAACTTCAAGCCGAAAGAGAACTCGATTCTGGCGCTCAATTTGTCTTTGCGTGAATGGTTTAAAAGCATTTGCAAGAATACAAGCGCATCATATAATGTAACGCCAGCCAAAGGATGACAGAAAAAAACGGATGCTGCGTTAATTACGTGAAATATTTACCACGGAGTCTTCTCCTCCCATTTCTACCAGTGATCGCTTTATTCAACTTCCCGCGTCGATCTGCGCACGTCAACAGCGCTACTGAGTTGCAGGTTGTCAGGTTGAGCTCACAAAGGTTGAAATGTGTATGATGTGTTGATTGCGCGAGTAGGATGGGTTTCATACAAGATCTGACAACTGGGCAACCTTGGAATAATATATTGATGTGATTATTCATATAACAACGTTTGGGAACACAAATTACGGGAGTTTCACGGGAGAAAGGACAAAACGGGAGGGGGGCGGGAGATGGTGTGAAATACGGGAGAGTCCCGGTGAAAACGGGAGTGTTGACTGGTATGTATGAGGTGCAAAACTGACTTGTGCACTTGCAACTCAGAGGCGCGAGAGAAGGGGATGGCGGGAGCGGGGGTGTTTAAAGGAGCCGTTCTATTGGCTGGCGCCTAGCCAATGAAATGGGTCTTCTATTGTACGTGATGATGTCACGAAACCCGCCTCCTCGTGGACTATCTGAAACGCTAACATGGCTTAATGCATTAGACTGATTTTAAATAAATAAATGATATTATCAAACTCAGTCAACACTAAAGTAATTAAGCATAGCCTACTATAAAGCAGACGAGCCCAGAATATGACATAAGAAAGCAAATTTGTGTTCAGTGCAAATAAACCTGCTGCCTGTTTTATTAATTATAACGAATTGTGTGGTTTTTTTTTTTTTTTACAAAGCATTTTTATACAGTCATTAAGCCTCATTAAGCGTTTTCTTGGTTTTCTCTGGGAGGAAAATGCATAATGTACAATTAAACGTGTGTCGTTGATTATTAGTAGGCCCTATGGTGCTTACTGAGTTTGATAATATAATTTATTTATATTAATATCAGTCTAAAGGCATTTTTATTTTTTTTTGCTAAATGAGGGATATCTATCCACCTTATTTTTATGAAGAAGAAAAAAAAACCTTTATTAAGGTTTTTGAGTTTTCAAAATTACAGAAATCAATATCAAGTTCTTGTCACATTTCTTTTCATTTTTTATACACATTTTCACATTTTGTATAACTTGAAAGACAACAATAATTTAAATAAAAAGAAACAAACAAACATTTAAAAATAATAATAATAGGCTAAAGGCCATCACAAACATAGGCTATGTTAAATTCATTTAGCAGAGATACAGATCTCTGGGCTTTTTGATTTTTTTTAAAAACTTTACAGACTCAGACTGCATTTTAAAGGCTGCTTATTTTAAAATACTCCATTTAGTTTGATGAATATACAATTTTCATAATAACAAAAACAAATCGATAACATATATTGTTCCCACTCAAATGAGGGAAACATAACCCAAACAAATTTAGATGGAGGAGAAGAAATATTAACAAAAAGAGATCTAATCGATTGGTTTCTGCATTAATCATTAATTAAATCAAGTTTATCTAAAAACAAATCATCACGTACAATAGAAGACCCATTTCATTGGCTAGCCGCCAGCCAATAGAACGGCTCCTTTAAACACCCCCGCTCCCGCCCCCCCTTCTCGCGCGCCTCTGAGTTGCAAGTGCACAAGTCAGTTTTGCACCTCATATATTGCGAAAAGAGTAGCAAAAGTCAAGGCGCGAAATTTGAACTTGTAGTGACAGATTTGAGGAGTTGCAAGTGCCTATTTGAGGTTGTACTGGGAATATGAATGTAAGAAGAAGTGCAAATATATATTACACGTTTGTGTCAGTCATTGTATTTTTGTGAATGGCATTTTACACATCTGTGACTACTTGTCTGCAGCTTCAAATTCAGAATACAGGTTTGTGACTATTCTCTGCGAGAACAAATTTCAACATTCAACTTCAGATTTTTATTTTACAAGTTTTCACATCAGAGCTGTGAGTGTAAATTTGAGCATACAAGTACAAATATGTATTGTACAAGTTCTCAAATTCACATCTACGTGCTCTCGAGTTTTGCTACTCATTTACCTTCATACTCATGCAGTATAATTGGTTGACATCGCGTGTTTGATTGACAGGAACAGAGTGTGAGGCTGATCAGACAGTCGAAACGAATGTGTGTGCGCCTTTAGGCCGATAGCCTAATTATTTTGTTGTGTTTCTTTGAATTAGTCAATTATTTTAAATAAAATTAAAATAATTCATTATTTCTTTATTACATCATGATTTAATTTCTATAGGCTATATATTTTTAAATAGAGTTGGCTCTTCAGATCTGCGAGCCAGCTCCCGTCGTTCACCTAAAAGAGCCGGCTTTTAGATCCGGCTCATTCGCGAACGACCCATCACTGGCTTACAGTTTATGAAAACCTTTTCACAATATTCTTTGGATTTGGGGTTTTCATAAACTGTAAGCCATAATCATCAAAATTATAACTAATAAAGGCTTGAAATATCTCACTTTGCATGTAATGAGTCTATATAATATATTAGTTTCACCTTTTAAGTTGAATTACTGAAATAAATGAACTTTTGCACCATATTCTCATATTATATATTTGTGTGTATTAAAGTGTGTATATTTAGGATATGAGTTTAGTTGTCTTGTACTGCACTTTGGTCAGTCTTGTGGCTGTTTTAAATGTGCTTTATAGATGAATTAAACTTTAAACTTGATATAGGCCTGTGCTTTTTTCTCCTTCAAAACAAAACCATTGATGATGCGCTTGTTCAGAAAACGAGTAACGTTATTGGTTTAATTCACAATCTAGAGTGGACATTGGTCAGCTGGTATATGTCATCATCAATCATGTTCATTTAGCTAACGGCAGGCCGACGTTAAACTTAGCCTTTGCATTTGAGTCTCTTTATAAGGTTATGACAAATTGTGCCGACATCATTTTTATCTATGCTGTCATACAAAGAAATTATGAGCGCATGCAAAATCAAGAGAACCAACGAGATATTAATAACTGATAATGTTGTAGTCAATTTTAACTTTTTCCTCTCAGCCTTTTATTTCTCAATGCAATTTTTTTTTTTGCGTAGTAAAATAAAACCTGTAGCTGTAGTTTGCCTTTTTTCCCTAAATTATTTTGTCAGATAAATATCTACACCTCACTGCAAAACATGCTTTTCTTGCAGTACATAGTATTTTTGTTTTGTTTCCAGTCCAAATATCTAAAAATACTTAAATCAAGATGCATTTACTAGATGAGTAAAATGACATAAGATATTAAGTCTTGTTTTCTGGGGAAATTATAAAAAATTAAGTGAGTTTTTGCTTTAAAAAAAAAAAAGCTAAATTATCTGCCAATGAGGTCAGAAAAAATAATCATAATTCAAACAGAACAAGATTATTTTTCTTATGCCTTTGGCAGATAATTTAGCTTTTGTTTTTAAGCATCAAATCACTTAATTTCCCCAGAAAACAAGAAATAATATTATATGGCATTTTACTAAATTAAGAATTTGTAGATATTTGGACTGGAAACAAGACAAAAAATACTACGCAAGGAAAGGATTTTTGCAGTGCAAGATTTGTGTTTTGTTCTTCCCTCATATTTATAATATTTTGATGGTTAAATCAATCTTGTAGGGTCATTAAAAGCAAACATCACTTTAGTCCACTAGTGTAGCGGATCGAGGAAGACATTATGTTAATGTTATTTGACAGTCCTCTGAGTTTCTTTGAGTAACACAGCCAGATAGACGCTTGCTCTTCTTCTTGGAGTGTGTATGCGCTGACTGGCCTGTTGTTTCCAGATCACAGTGAAGTTTCCCCGGAAGAGCCTCCGAACACAAAGACGGCTCAGAGACGCACAGAACGTCATTGTCTTCAGACACTGGATACCGGCGCTGGTTTGGCTCTCGCTTCACACACTCGCTGCTCTACTCATATATTAGATCATCTGCCAACATTGATTAACTGACGCTGTAATGCAGGGCCCGTCTAACTAGCGTTTAGTATTCGGTAGCGGTGTCACGATTCGATACATATCACGATACGATATTATTGCGATCCTCCAATACAAGTTTGACCCATGCTTTTTTGCTTAAAGGTGAAGACCCAACTTCATACATGTTTTGGCCGGTAAACATATTTTATTATTGTCCTGGACTTAATTAATACAAGTAATGTACAACTTTTATGAAGTTACCTCACTTATAGGTACAATATGTAATATGTTCTGCCTCTAGAGGGCGCTACATTCCAAACAACAACAACGGCGGCTGATGGGAACTGTCGTTTTTAACTCCACCGTGGATGTAAATCAGACGGGAATCGTGAATCATGTTCATGGATGAGGTAAAGCTCTATTTTTATAAATGTTGCGTTTAATGACATGCTTATATTTCATTAAAATGAATTAACCGCAAGAAAAGTAAGGTTTAATACTAAATTGGTTATCATGTTACTGTATTTGTCGAACTCATTGTTGTGATAACGCTGCACAGTTTTACGTGTTCTGAACCATTGTTGTAAAAGTGCATTCGAACACACACATCATTCACCAAAAGACGGATTAATCTTTATGTATAACACATGCTATATTTATTTACATGGCCATAAACACCAGACGTGATAAACAATGTCAATAAACTAAACACAAGCATAACACAATAATACTTTCCTTACATAAACACAACTATTACCGAACGCTACATTTGGAATATATAAAATTGACCCGTACGTTTACGGGACTTGTGTTTGTCGACAAAACCAGAAGCGATCGGTAAAGAATAATTGTGTTCATAACGCCTGCGCGAAACAAGCTAACGTTTGTTGCTTGATAGACGCTACAACTACAACTTCTGCATTCGTCCAGGACTCGCGCAGTACGAGCGGACACCGAGGCTAACGCGGATATGACGCGTCGACTGGCGACTCTCTCACCGCCGCGCACACGCCCCGCTTCCTCGGTTAAAATCACAATTTTCTCACGATTTAAAAATAGTTGGAAACATTTGGGATATTGTAAGTAATCAACTTAACAATATATATAACACTGGCCTTGTGATTTTGGGATATTTTAATGCACAAATATTACATATTGTACCTTTAAGGACTTATTTAGTGAGATTATGCCTGAAGAGGTTATCATATAAGATAAAAAATATATAATAATATGATTTGCGATAATTATATCGCAATATGATATGATAATTATATAATATGATAATTATGGTTTTTGTTTGTTTGGTTTTTTATTGTATTTATATGATATTTCTATTTTTGTAATTAATTTTTTGCCATGAAAATTGCTTTCAATGCTGACATGGCATTAAATCTATTGTGATACTGCAAGACATATGATAAAAGGTGAACACATTTACTGATTATTAAAATGCTAAATTTGATATTACATTGTGTGTGTAAATGAATATGATGGACTTGGTGCTGGAAACCCAAAGCACAGGACAATAGAGACACCAGAATAACAATATTCATGATTCTGAAGCTGAAAATATAATTATTTTAGATGAATATTCTTCACTGATATTTAAAATAATCAGAAATTTGGCATTATCAGGACTCAAATATTCCCCATTGCATTATTATACATTATATTCAACATTATATATAGTAGTTTAATGTAGAGCAGACACTAAAAGTCTGTAAACTTGAATTTTTCTCACACAGTAATTTCTATTTTGGGTGAACTATACACACTACATGTTGCATTTTTGTGTTGCGATATATTGTGTCCCCAGGAAAGCAGTTTTACTTCTTAATTCCAGCGTCTGCTGAAAAGGTTTGAGGCATAAAGGTGTCATTTGTGTTTTTGAAGCAGAAGTATTTTCTCCTGGCGGTGTTTGGCTGCGCCGCCGCGTAATTATCACACGCTTGATTGTGTTTGTCTGAGATGAAGATGAAGATCTCCTCAGGCTTTCTCTGTGTTCACCGACTTCATCCGTGTGTGTGAGACACGTAATGTTTCCAGTCCGAGTCGCTGCTCAAACACGTCTTGCGGTGGCGGAGAGACTGGCACATTCCCTCAGTCTCGACGCCTTTAAAGGCTTAGTTCACCCAGAAATACAAATTCTCTCAGTAATTACTCTCCCTCATGTTGTTCCAAACATAGATATCCATAATAAAGTCTAGATGTCTCGTCCGCGCTGCTGGCCAATGGAGGTCGACGTCCGCACCTGGCGGCCATCTTGTCACAGTCAGCTCGCTCACTCATTGTGTTTTAATGCATGCACTTTTTAAATAACCATAACTTGCTCAATTTTCTACCGATTTTCAAACGGGTTGGTTTGTTATAAACGTCAGAGATGTAGTTATGACACTGCATACGTATGAATAATTATAATATTATATATTTCAATTCAAGCATCCATAATTATAGCCACGTTAATAACGTTTGTAAGAAACCAAACCGTTTGTAAATCCGTCAAGATTTCAGCGAGATAAGAGGATTTGTGTTCGTGCGGATCATCGCCGTACATCAGGAACCACAGAGCCCGCCAGAACGCTTGCCTGTGACAAGATGGCCGCCGGTGATGACGTTAGAGACTCCGCCGTAAGACATCTAGCCTTTATTATGTATATCTATGGTTTCAACCCCGTAATGGCCTCTGTGTGAGTTCTCGTAGAGCCAGAGAATGTCTAATAGGAAGAGAATTGGCACTCTCTGCTTACTTCCGGGTTCTGGATTGGTTGCAGTAACACGTCTCTATCCATGCGGGGGCGCTCGCGAGCGAGTCTATGGCAAAATACCCCTCAAAACCCACTTTTCTCAGGATATAATTTTTTGTCTAGTAATTTAAATGTTGTATTCGAAAGGGGGGGCTAAGATAATACACTCAGCTGAAAATTGCATTTTTAAGTTCACTTATCTGCTCTAAAAAAGCTTTCAAAAATGTGATGACGTCACATCACATATATGTTATTAGCAGAATGCTAGCATGTTCCGGCCAACAACGGCCCCACCTGTAAGAAATCGAAAGGACATAAGTACTGGTTCATTCAACTTTCGACCTATAACCCATGTTGAACTTGCAAAGCCTACAATAAAATCTGAGATTTCTCAACGGCAATCGGGTGAAAGAGACACATTTAGCCGTATAGCCCCATTGACTCCCATTCAGTCTGCACTCGCTCGCGATCACCCCCAGTGGAATTCTAATGGAACTGCAACCAAAATCAATACAATGGGGCTGAATGGGGAGTGCCAAGGCT
>NC_136882.1:39205032-39237532 GCF_949152265.1 Phoxinus phoxinus
GCGATGGCCATGATGAAGATGGTGGACATGGCGATGATGAGGGCCGTTGCTAGGTGACCTTGTCCGGTTGGATCTGGAACACAGTAAAAGATTCGATGTAGTTTTAAATGATTGTTTATTCTGATATTATTATCAATACTGAATGTCGCAGCTGCTTTATTAAAGGTGCAGTGTGTAATATTTCAGAGGATCTGTTGACATGCAATATCATATACACAACTATGTCTTCAGTGGTGTATAAAGACCTTACTTAATGAACCGTTATGTTTTTATTACCTTAAAATGAGGCATTTCTATCTACACACACCACGATCAGAAGCGAGCTAAAGTCAGCGAATAAAACACTGACACAATGATGAACAGGTAGCAATAATATTCGCAATAACATTGTTTTACTGAATAATTAAGTGGACATAATTTCTTAATTTATCTTTGTAAAGAAACCGCATTGCTTAACTGGCTACTCTCTGCTGTCTCAGACGACGACATCACTTCCTGTCGGCCACCGTAACTTCCGTCAATTCGCAACATCACCACTAGATGCCGCTAAAAATGACACACTGCACCTTTAAAGCAATTCGGCTGTATGTTACCGTGATTTTAAATCTGCTATGTTTATATAATGTACAGAACGATCCATGTCATCGGAGATCATGTGATCAGTAATTTCCCAGCATGCCTTTACCTTTCTCCGGCTGCTGGAATACAGTGGTGCTGCTGGACGACACACTGGGAGCTTGACCTGATGATGGCGGTGTGGATCGCAGGCCTTTAAAACAACAGGAGAGTTACTGGTTGAGGAACATCACACTGGTTTGATAAAGAGTCGGCTGTAATGGCACATGGTTTCAAAGCAGCTTTATATATATATATCGCCTTTGGGCTTTAGCATAGAGCCAGATTTGTTCGGTTTTCTTCAAGCCAAATATTTAAACATTTTTGTTTTGTTCAGATATTTAAATGTCGCCCGATTTTGTTCAAAGATTTAAATGTCGCCCGATTTTATTCAGAGATTTAAATGTCGCCCGATTTTGTTCAGAGATTTAAATGTCGCCAGATTTTGTTCAGAGATTTAAATGTCGGCAGATTTTGTTCAGAGATTTAAATGTCGGCAGATTTTGTTCAGAGATTTAAATGTCGCCAGATTTTGTTCAGAGATTTAAATGTCGCCCGATTTTGTTCAGAGATTTAAATGTCGCCAGATTTTGTTCAGAGATTTAAATGTCGCCTGATTTTGTTCAGAGATTTAAATGTCGCCTGATTTTGTTCAGATATTTAAATGTCGCCAGATTTTGTTCAGAGATTTAAATGTCGCCCGATTTTGTTCAGAGATTTAAATGTCGCCCGATTTTGTTCAGAGATTTAAACATTTTTGTTTTGTTCAGATATTTAAATGTCGCCCGATTTTGTTCAGAGATTTAAATGTCGCCTGATTTTGTTCAGATATTTAAATGTCGCCAGATTTTGTTCAGAGATTTAAATGTCGCCAGATTTTGTTCAGAGATTTAAATGTCGCCCGATTTTGTTCAGAGATTTAAATGTCGCCCGATTTTGTTCAGAGATTTAAACATTTTTGTTTTGTTCAGATATTTAAATGTCGCCCGATTTTGTTCAGAGATTTAAATGTCGCCCGATTTTGTTCAGATATTTAAATGTCGCCAGATTTTGTTCAGAGATTTAAATGTCGCCTGATTTTGTTCAGATATTTAAATGTCGCCAGATTTTGTTCAGAGATTTAAATGTCGCCAGATTTTGTTCAGAGATTTAAATGTCGCCCGATTTTGTTCAGAGATTTAAATGTCGCCCGATTTTGTTCAGATATTTAAACATTTTTGTTTTGTTCAGATATTTAAATGTCGCCAGATTTTGTTCAGAGATTTAAATGTCGCCCGATTTTGTTCAGAGATTTAAATGTCGCCAGATTTTGTTCAGAGATTTAAATGTCGCCAGATTTTGTTAAGAGATTTAAATGTCGCCCGATTTTGTTCAGATATTTAAATGTCGCCCGATTTTGTTCAGAGATTTAAATGTCGCCCGATTTTGTTCAGATATTTAAATGTCGCCCGATTTTGTTCAGAGATTTAAATGTCGCCTGATTTTGTTCAGATATTTAAATGTCGCCCGATTTTGTTCAGAGATTTAAATGTCGCCTGATTTTGTTCAGATATTTAAATGTCGCCCGATTTTGTTCAGATATTTAAATGTCGCCCGATTTTGTTCAGATATTTAAATGTCGCCCGATTTTGTTCAGATATTTAAATGTCGCCCGATTTTGTTCAGATATTTAAATGTCGCCCGATTTTGTTCAGAGATTTAAATGTCACCCGATTTTGTTCAGATATTTAAATGTCGCCCGATTTTGTTCAGATATTTAAATGTCGCCCGATTTTGTTCAGATATTTAAATGTCAGCCGATTTTGTTCAGATATTTAAATGTCGCCCGATTTTATTCAGATATTTAAATGCCGCCCGATTTTGTTCAGATATTTAAATGCCGCCCGATTTTGTTTAGATATTTAAATATCTCCCAATTTTTTTCAGATATTTAAATATCGCCCGAATTTGTTCTAGTAAGATATTTAAATGTCGCCCAAATTTGTTCAAATAAGAGATTTAAATGTCGCCCGATTTTGTTTAGATACTTAAATGTCGCCCAATTTTGTTCAATGATTTAAATGTCGCCCGATTTTGTTCAGATATTTAAATGTCACCCGATTTTGTTTAGAGATTTAAATGTCGCCCGATTTTGTTCAGATATTTAAATGTCGCCCAATTTTGTTCAATGATTTAAATGTCGCCCAATTTTGTTCAGATACTTAAATGTCGCCCAATTTTGTTCAATGATTTAAATGTCGCCCGATTTTGTTCAGATACTTAAATGTCACCCAATTTTGCTCAGATACTTAAATGTCGCCCAATTTTGTTCAATGATTTAAATGTCGCCCAATTTTGTTCAGATACTTAAATGTCGCCCAATTTTGTTCAATGATTTAAATGTCGCCCAATTTTGTTCAGATACTTAAATGTCGCCCAATTTTGTTCAGAGATTTAAATGTCGCCCAATTTTGTTCAATGATTTAAATGTCGCCCAATTTTGTTCAGATACTTAAATGTCACCCAATTTTGCTCAGATACTTAAATGTCGCCCAATTTTGTTCAGATATTTAAATGTCGCCCAATTTTGCTCAGATACTTAAATGTCGCCCAATTTTGTTCAATGATTTAAATGTCGCCCAATTTTGTTCAGATACTTAAATGTCGCCCAATTTTGTTCAGAGATTTAAATGTCGCCCAATTTTGTTCAGATATTTAAATGTCGCCCAATTTTGTTCAGATACTTAAATGTCGCCCAATTTTGTTCAGAGATTTAAATGTCGCCCAATTTTGTTCAATGATTTAAATGTCGCCCGATTTTGTTCAGATACTTAAATGTCACCCAATTTTGCTCAGATACTTAAATGTCGCCCAATTTTGTTCAGATATTTAAATGTCGCCCAATTTTGCTCAGATACTTAAATGTCGCCCAATTTTGTTCAATGATTTAAATGTCGCCCAATTTTGTTCAGATACTTAAATGTCGCCCAATTTTGTTCAGAGATTTAAATGTCGCCCAATTTTGTTCAATGATTTAAATGTCGCCCAATTTTGTTCAGATACTTAAATGTCGCCCAATTTTGTTCAATGATTTAAATGTCGCCCAATTTTGTTCAGATATTCAAATGTCGCCCGATTTTGTTCAGAGATTTAAATGTCGCCCGATTTTGTTCAGATATTTAAATGTCGCCCGATTTTGTTCAGATATTTAAATGTTGCCCGATTTTGTTCAGATATTTAAATGCCGTCCGATTTTGTTCAGAGATTTAAATGTCGCCCGATTTTGTTCAGAGATTTAAATGTCGCCCGATTTTGTTCAGAGATTTAAATGTCGCCCGATTTTGTTCAGAGATTTAAATGTCGCCCGATTTTGTTCAGAGATTTAAATGTCGCCAGATTTTGTTCAGAGATTTAAATGTCGCCCGATTTTGTTCAGAGATTTAAATGTCGCCCGATTTTGTTCTAGTCAGAGATTTAAATGTTGCTCAGTTTTTCCCAGTGAGGGATTTAAATGTCGCCAGATTTTCCCAGTAAGGGATTTAAATGTCGCCCGATTTTCCCAGTGAGGGATTTAAATGTCGCCTGTTTTTTCCTAGTAATCCTCAATGAAGATACGATCGGTTGTCAGAGTCGGATGTGTTTAATATTTTTCCAAATGTAATTATCCATCATTTAAGTGACAAAGTTAAGAAATTTAACTTCAGATTTAACTTCAGTCTGTAATATCTTTTAGGACGCATTTTTCATAATGTGATGACATTCTTTACTGTAGTTGAACATGACTTCATTTTTCTTCACTTTAAGTGGAACTGTAGTTTGATGAAGTATAATTTTATTCAGCATGACATTTACTGTATAACAATCCAACATTTAATATGGCACACTAACAGTCTTAATGAGCGCAAACACAAATCTGCCTCTTCACATGTGTTTTAATCAACGGGACGAGTGTGTTTTCAGCTACACGAGTCTCTCCAAGTATTGATTTAATTATGACCGAAAGCAAACAGCTCCCACACGAACAGCACAATTTGTCAAAGCTCTCATACGTTTGACGTCTTTGCTTATTTCTCTCTCATTGAGAGTGTCAAACACATTGTAAATGAAATAAATGCCGTAAGGATGGATCGCTGAAACCCGATCAGTCGTTTGGCAGAAAGCTGAGGTCTGACTTGCTCATTATTACGGCTCGAGGGCTGTTCATTAGCATCCATTATAAATCTGATGTCACAGGAGAAACATCACATCATGAAATAAACCTCATCTTGTCTTTTTAAATGCACATGATCAGAGGGTTTCCGCTCGATCCTATTATACGTGACCGGCGACTGAACACAGCGAAACATGCCATGCTAACAGAGACTTCATGCGCTTTTTATTGGAATCACATGTTGGCATGTGTGAGGTCCGCTGGTGGACGGAGAGCGCAGGAGTTTCTCTCGTGTGAAATGCAAGCAGCAGCAAGTTAATAATCTTTTTATTTCCTCAAAACTCTTAATTATTGGACACAACCTGCGCTGCGGGCGAGCATAATTTGCAGATTACCTGGCGAGTGTGAGCATGCCTTCACCCGAGCGACTCTGCATAGTTTCAGAGCTTTAAAGAGTCTGTTTGTTATGTTTATTTTTTAATTAAATATCATTCCCACCTACTTCATTTCTGTCACCACACAATAGAGAAAACAATTAAAGAGGCAGCAAAAACCCCGGGACCGGCGCGGACGTGTTTCACAAAGATGTTCAGAAAAACATTTCAGCTCTCAGATTTACACTGTGAATGCAAAAAAATTATCACAAGTTAAAATTCAACATTAGAGTAAGTGATAATGTGTTGTTTCAACTTAAAGTGTTCATGCATGACTTAAAATTCGTTGAAATATCCAATTAAACTAAACTAAAGTTAACTAAACTTAAAGTATTAAGTCAAGCACAAACACTTCTAAGTTGAAACAACACATTATTACTTATTCCAATGTTACATTTTAAGTTGTGATAACTAATCAGAGCAATACTTTTTTTTTACAAATCATGCACAATTTGATATATTGCAAATATTAGTAACACTTTACAATACTTTAAATTCAACATTAGAATAAGTGATAATGTGTTGTTTCAACTTAAAGTGTTCGTGTGTGACTTTAGATTAGTTGGATATTTCAACAAATTTTAAGTTAACTAAACTTAAAATTTGTTGAAATATCCAACTAAACTAAAGTTAACTAAACTTAATTTTTTTTTGAAATATTCAACTAAACTAAAGTTAACTAAACTTAAAATTTGTTGAAATATTCAACTAAACTAAAGTTAACTAAACTTAAAGTTTTAAGTCAAGCACAAACACTTTTCAGTTGAAACAACACATTATTACTTATTCCAATGTTACATTTTAAGTTGTGATAACTAATCAGAGCAATACTTTTTTACAAATCATGCACAATTTGATATATTGCAAATATTAGTAACACTTTACAATACTTTAAATTCAACATTAGAATAAGTGATAATGTGTTGTTTCAACTTAAAGTGTTCGTGCGTGACTTAAAATTTGGTTAAATATCCAACTAAACTAAAGTTAACTAAACATAAAATTTGGTTAAATATCCAACTAAACTAAAGTTAACTAAACTTAAATATCTAACTAAACTTTAGTTAACTAAACTTAAAATTTGTTGAAATATCCAACTAATCTAAAGTTAACTAAACTTAAAATTTGTTGAAATATCCAACTAAACTAAAGTTAACTAAACTTAAAATTTGTTGAATTATCCAACTAAACTTAAGTTAACTAAACTTAAAATTTGTTGAAATATTCAACTAAACTAAACTAAAGTTAACTAAACTTAAAATTTTAAGTCAAGCACAAACACTTTTAAGTTGAAAAAACACATTATTACTTATTCTAATGTTACATTTTAAGTTGTGATAACTCATCGGAGATTTTTTTTTTTTTTTTTTTACAAATCATGCATGATTTGATATATTAAAAATATTGGTAACACTTTACAATACTTAACATTTTTAAAATTAGTTAACATGAACTCACAATGAACGACACTTCTACAGCATTTATTAACCTCAGTTAAGACTGAAGATATTAAGATATTGAGAAAAATCAAAAATTAAGTAAGTTTAAGATTAAAACGAGAACAAATATCTGCTAATAGGTCATAAAAATAAAAATAATTTAAAGGGAAAACAAGATTATTTTTCTTACTCCATTCACAAATATGTTTCTTGTTTTGAGTAAGATTAATCTTGATTTAAAAACGAAAGTCAAACAGGAAAACAAGATTTTTATTGTAACACTCTACAATAAGGTTTCGTTTAATTTTCTTTTCCTCCTCTTCTAGAAACATCACAGACTTGCAGAGCAACAAGGCCCAAATCTGTTCGAGAACAAACCGCGATAAAAAAAAAAAAAGAAAGAAAAGAAATTAGCAAAACAAAACAATAAAAAGCCTGGCTCTCTCTCCGCCGGTGAAACCTGGAGTTAATTTGTTCCCTCTCTTCCGCAAACGATGACATTTTATCCTAAATAAAATCAAACCCCCGAAACCTAGAATGGAAACCAGACGTGATTATGATTATCACAGCACTAATTCAGCAGTGAACACACACACTCGCTGCTCTCTGTAATGTTGCAGCGGATTAAACGGCCTTAAATCTGAATGTTACGCGGGAGTGTTTCGCGCGGGTCGCTTCTGTCACCGCGCGCCTGCGGTTTGTTCCGTTCACTCTCTGCTCCAGGTATGCGCTGGTAATCAGTGACTCAAGCGTGTTATGAACGATCTGACAAACACTAAACCAAGGCCAAGAGAAGGAAAATAAATCTGCAGAATATTCACGCACCGCAAACGCGCTCGCTGATGGACTCCAGGCGGATCTTTATTGATGACCTGATATTGGTTTCATTAAAGAACTCTGCTTTCGGTTTGGTTTGGGTTTAGTGTTCTCTGTGTGTGTGTGTGTGTGTGTGTGTGTGTGGGCCTCGTATACAGCAAACCAGAGAAGCACTGCAAAAATGCTTTTATTACTTAGTATTTTTGTCTTGTTTTCAGTCCAAATATGTATAAATTCTTAAATCAAGATGCATTTACACTCTTAAAAGAAATGGTTCTATCACCCGCTTCATATATGGAACTATCTATATAACCATTTTAATGGGTTCCATAAAAAGAATTCCAAGTTAGATGGTTCTATATAGAACCATTTAAGGGTTCTTTATTATTAAACAAGTTAATTATTATTGAATAAGAAAATATAACCAATCCAGAAAATTCTAAAAAGAAATGTATTCAATTGATTATACAAAAATATTAGTGTCATATTTAATATTGCACCTCTGTATACTCTGTATTAGACAGCAAAACTTCTTTACATTAAAGATGTTTAATTACATTAAACCATTTACTTTTAATTATTTCATTTAAGCATTTTCACTTTGCAATAAACATACATAAGCTTGTTTATGCACTATATGTACATGTACAGTACTTAACTTTTACATGTATCTCTCAAATGAGGAAAAACAAATAATTTTTTATATTTGACAATGCAGATAAAAAATTTATATATGAATAATTAAAACATCTAATAAATAAATTTACACTATTAACTAAACTATAATGTATTAGGAAATATAAGTTTCATGCTAATCATGTATAAACGTCCATAAAGAAAGCTCAAATCATACATTGACTATTAATATTAGTTGACTTGTTTTTGACTACAGAAGTCATTCAGAAGCTTTGTGAATTATTGTGTAATTACTTCAGTCATAAAACATGAATTATAGAACCATTTTAATAAAAAGATTCTTTGCTCTCCAAGGGTTCTACTTTTTTTTTGTAAAAGGTTCTATTGGCCAAGAACGCCAGGGTTCTATACAGAACCTCGAGGAACCCTTTATTTAAAGAGTGTAGAGTAAAATGATATTAGATATTATGTCTTGTTTTCCAGGGGAGAAAAGCTAAATGATCTGCCAATCGGGTCAGAAAAATAATCTTTAATTCAAACAGAAGCTAGTTTATTTTCTGACCCCATTGGCAGATAATTTTGCTTTTTTTAAGCATCAACTCACTTCATTTTGATTAATTTCCCCGGAAAATATCATTTTACTCATCTAGTAAATGCATCTTGAATTAAGGATTTTTAGATATTTGGACTGGAAACAAGAGAAAAACACTGAGTAATAAAGCATGTTTTGCAGTGAGGAATGTGATTATGCCGACAGGAGACAGGTGAGGATGATGATGATGATGATGATGATGATGATGAAGGACACTCACACTCTTTGATGTTGCGTGGAGCGTTCTGACAGGAATGACACACCATGCCGTAGATGTTGCGAGGCCGGTTCTCCAGTATGTAGTACCTGAAGCAGAAGAGATGTTACGAACAGAGATCAGAACTCAACGCGGTTTTGTTGAATTAGTGTAAAGTTTAGACAGGACACGCGTTCAGCACATCACAATACACACCAGTTATTCAGATGGATGGATAGAACGACAAACAGACAGACAGATAGATAGATAGACAGATGGAGGGATGGATAGACAGATGGAGGGATAGAAAGGGACAGACAGACAGATAGATAGATAAATGGAGGGATGGATAAAACGACAGATGGATGGATGGAGGGATGGATAGATGGATGGAGGAATGCGTAGATAGATGGATGGAGGGATGGATAGATAGATGGAGGAATGGATAGATAGATGGAGGGAGGGAGGGATAGATGGATGGATGGATGGAGGAATGGATAGATATATGGAGGAATGGATAGATAGATGGATGGAGGGATGGATAGATAGATGGAGGAATGGATAGATAGATGGAGGAAGGGAGGGATAGATAGATGGATGGATAGATGGATGGAGGAATGGATAGATAGATGGATGGAGGGATGGATAGATAGATGGAGGAATGGATAGATGGATGGATAGATAGATGGATGGATGGATGGATGGAGGGATGGAGGGATGGATAGATGGATGGAGGGATGGATGGAGGGATGGATAGATGGATGGATGGAGGGATGGATACATGGATTGATGGATGGATGGAGGAATGGATAGATAGATGGATGGAGGGATGGATAGATAGATGGAGGAATGGATAGATGGATGGATAGATAGATGGATGGATGGATGGAGGGATGGATGGATGGATGGATGGAGGGATGGATAGATGAATGGAGGGATGGATGGATGGATGGAGGGATGGATACATGGATTGATGGATGGATGGAGGGAGGGATAGATGGATGGATGGATGGATGGAGGGATGGATAGATGGATGGATAGATAGATGGATGGATGGAGGGATGGATGGATGGATGGAGGGATGGATAGATGGATGGATGGATGGATAGATGGATGGAGGGATGGATAGATGGAGGGATGGATAGATAGATAGATGGATGGATGGATGAAGGGATGGATGGAGGGATAGATTCTATATAAATAAAAAAGCTTTATTTAAAATAAAAATAAAATAAAATAAATTATATCCAGTTTTGGTTCCCATTGACTTCCACTGTATTTTTAGTCCATATAATGGAAGTCAATGGGAACCGAAACTGTCACCAACATTCTTCAAAGTATTCTTTGAGTTCTGCACAGAACAGAAAGTACGGTTTGTGTGAATATGCCTTTAATAGTGAAACCCATAAACGAGAGCAACTGATGAATATCAAAATAGAGTTTATTCACAGATGCGTTTAATATGTAAAGACTAGATGAGTCTGAGAACAACTGGCAGAAAAGAGAAAACAACACGACGGAGTTCTCCATTAGATAAATCGGTTTTATCATACGCCGCATGTTTTTTCTGAAGCGAGCCGAGACGCCACCGATGCCCTCAGAAACGAAACACACATCAATGGCCTTCAGATTCAGACCAGCACACACACACACTCTGATCAAAGCCATCATGTGGGACAATCTCAAAGGAAATATCCCACTATCAGACTTTACGTCCCAGAAAGCAGAACCAGCGAGACTTCCTGAGGCGTCCCGTGAGTCTATTACACACACTCAATAATGTGCTTTTAAAAAGCTGCACTTTGTATATTTACATTGAAGCCAATTGATACCAGACCTTCCATTTTAAGTGGCTACAGCAGCGTGAAGCTGTCACGTGTGTGTGTGTGTGTGTGTGTGTGTGTGTGATATGTGTGTGTATGTGAGTGAGCGTGTGTGTGTGTGAGTGAGTGATTGAGCGTGTGTGTGAATGAGTGAGTGAGTGAGTGAGTGAGTGTGTGTGTGTGTGTGTGTGTGTGTTTGAGTGAGTGAGTGAGTGAGTGAGTGAGCGTGTGTGAGTGTGAGTGAGTGAGCATGTGTGTGTGTGAATGAGTGAGTGAGCGCGTGTGTGTGCGAGCGTGTATGTTTTTGTGTTTGTGTGTGTGAGTGAGTGAGTGAGTGAGCGTGTGTGTGTGTGAGAGTGAGTGATTGAGCATGTGTGTGTGTGTGTGCGAGTGAGAGAGTGAGTGTGTGTGTGTGTGAGTGAGTGAGTGAGCGAGCGTGTGTGTGTATGTGTGAGAGAGTGAGTGTGTGTGTGTGTATGTGTGTATGTGTGAGTGAGTGAACGTGCGTGTGTGAGTGAGTGATTGAGCGTGTGTGTGTGAATGAGTGAGTGAGTGAGTGAGCGCGTGTGTGTGAGTGAGTGAGCGTGTATGTTTTTGTGTGTATGTGTGTGTGAGTGAGTGAGTGAGTGTGTGAGTGTATGAGCGTGTGTTTGAGTGTGAGCGTGAGTGTGTGAGTGAGCATGTATGTGTGTGAGAGCGTGTGTATGTGTGTGTGAATGAGTGTGTTAGTGAGTGAGCATGTACTGTGTGTGTGAGAGTGTGTGTGTGAGCGATTTTTAAATACTTAATGGCTTCACATCACAGTTTGTAATGTTGTGATTAATTTGCTTCAAGGCTTGTAACGCTTTAACCAAGACTTTTCTGAAATCTAGTATGTGAAAAATGAATGTAAAAAAAAAAACACTTCCGGAACCAACGCCCCTCAGAGTCAAACACACTCATCATTCACTCATCATTACCCCGGTAAACACGGGCCGCACTCGGCGTCGCTCTCCAGCGTGCCCGTGGTCAGCACCGTGGCCCGGTACAGCGAGTCGCAGTCTTTGTGCCGGCGGCAGATCTCATACTTCCCCTTGGAGAACTTCCCAGCCGGACACGCCACGCAGGAGTACTCGTCATCCTTCGTGCCGTAACCACAGCTCTGAAACACACACACACACACAGTAGCAACCTTGGACAATTCATTTAAATTAAAAAGATTTATTATTGTGGTGTTAAAACTGCAGTGAACCAAAGACAGTCTCAAAAACACGGTGTGAAATCGCTGGTGTTTCTGACGTCACACACTACCTTGTAACCAATCAGATCAACGTGTGATCGTCAACCAGTGGATCTCTGTGTGAGTGAGTGAGTGAGTGGAGGCGGGGCTCATTTGCATATTCATAGAGCCGCGCATACTAAACGAGGCAAGGGTGTCGTGTTACATTCAAGATATATAAAGGCATGAACCATTTTTTTTCAAGGAAACACTTAAATATGTAATTTTGGCGATCAAAGAAGGGATGAAATGATTGACAGCTCTCCTCACAGAAATACTGCGTCTGAAAGGGAAACTCCTACAAATGCAATAATATCAGCCTGTCCTCGCCTTTTCAGTGCTAATTTTTTCTCAAATATTTTTCTTTTTTCTTTTGAACAAATTTAAATTTAACAGACAAAAACAAAGAACGTAGCTCAGCACAACATAGATATGGACAATATTCATGACATAAGACACAATACAAATAAAAATGGCTAATCTATAGCGATGCAATGGTAGAGTTGGTAAAGCGAAGATAAGGAGTCCAAATTTAAGAAACGTCCTTTTGTAGATTGAAGAAGGCAAGTTAAGTATTCCAAAGGAAAAAGCTTCATGATGAGATTAAAACGGCAAAAGAGGGTTTATTCTGGAGCAATATTACTACAAAACTGAACGGAATAGAGCTGAATAATTATAATAATTCCAGTTTATAGGGAATGATCTGGCGAGGTTCTTTTCAAAGTTATGTGAAAAGTTTGTTGAGAGTTATCTGGTCTTTAATAATGTTCTCAAAACGTTCATGAAGGTTTTATTTAGATGCTTGTCATTTTTTAAAAATGTTACTACTTGTTTAATTTATTCAATTTTAATTTATTTTCAATATAGCAAATATGAATTTTATGACTACATAATAAAGCAAATTAAAGGATTCTCTGTATCATATGTGTGACCCTGGACAACAAAACCAGTCACATGGGTCAATTTTTTGAAATTGAGATTTATACATCATGAATAAATAATCTCTCCATTGATGTGTGGTGTGTTATGATAGGATAATATTTGGTCGAGACACAACTATTGAAAATCTGGAATCTGAGGAGCAAAAAAATTTGAACATTGAGAAAATCTCCTTTAAAGTTGTGCATTTATGTTCACGATTGTGCTGCATTCACTCACAAAAATACATGTTTTATATATTTACGGTAGGACATTTACTAAATATCTTCATGGAACATGATCTTAATATCCTCATGATTTTTGGCATAAAAGAAAAATGGATAATTTTGACCCATACAGTGTATAGTTGCTATTGCCACAGATATACCCGTGCGACTCCAGACTGGGTTTGTGATTTATAGACTTAATAGACTTAATATTTGATGAAGTCTGCATCATTGATTCTGTTATTTTTCCTGTTTATTTCTGAAACAATCTGTGTCGTATAAAGCGCTGTAGAAGTAAAGCTGACTTGATCTGTGATGCTTTAACTGATGTGACCTTCAGAAAAGAATCATGGCACTTCACTAGAAAACCCAGTTGGTTTTAATCAGTAAATATTAACCAGCTTCAGTGAGTTCAGCGCTAAAGACTCGACCCGCCAGAACTATCCTGCGCCGCTTAATGAGAAACACTCGCGATGAAACATCATCCCACCCGCGAGTGCTCCGACCGCACTCATATTAGATCTGGAGATGTTCATATCATCGCATTTCATAATCCACATCCAAATCCACTCAATCTTTACTCTGGTTATATTGCACATGTTATGATAATAGTGCAGTGATGGAAACTCTGAAATCAGGGAGATGGAAATCTGGGAATGATGATGCAGTGACCAAAACTGACTGCAAAATGACTTAGTACTGGACGCATGTGTCATTCCTATCTTGCACCCGACGCACAGCGGACTTTCCCTCCACAGACGCACGTCGTAAATGGCGTGATCCGGCGCAAACGTTCCCTGCTGCTATTTTACGGTTTCAGAAAACAATTCCGCCACAGATCAGGAGAAACCGAGTCTAAAGACAGTGGCGCCGCGCGTTAGTCATAAGGGAACTATTTTATCAAACGCGAAACGCAAGTAACTTTGTGGGCGGATCCCGGCGCTATTGCTATTATACCGGCGGGATAAACGACTCTAGCGCCCGACGCAAATCTAAAATGTGTTGGTCTGAAGTCGCTTCATTATTCATAGGTGTGGTTTGGGCGTAACGTGAAATAAACCAATCAGAGCGTCCTCTCCCATTCCCTTTAAGAGCCGGCGCGCTTGTTCCGCGGCGGATTGCTATTATAACGGCGGATTGCTATTATAACGGCGGATTGCTATTATAACGGAGGATTGCTATTATAACGGCGGATTGCTATTATAACGGCGGATTGCTATTATAACGGCGGATTGCTATTATAACGGAGGATTGCTATTATAACGGCGGATTGCTATTATAACGGCGGATTGCTATTATAACGGCGGATTGCTATTATAACGGCGGATCGCTATTATAACGGCGGATTGATATTATAACGGCGGATCGCTATTATAACGGAGGATTGCTATTATAACGGCGGATCGCTATTATAACGGCGGATCGCTATTATAACGGCGGATCGCTATTATAACGGCGGATTGATATTATAACGGCGGATCGCTATTATAACGGAGGATTGCTATTATAACGGCGGATTGCTATTATAACGGAGGATTGCTATTATAACGGTGGATTGCTATTATAACGGAGGATTGCTATTATAACGGCGGATTGCTATTATAACGGCGGATCGCTATTATAACGGAGGATTGCTATTATAACGGAGGATTGCTATTATAACGGAGGATTGCTATTATAACGGAGGATTGCTATTATAACGGAGGATTGCTATTATAACGGAGGATTGCTATTATAACGGAGGATTGCTATTATAACGGAGGATTGCTATTATAACGGAGGATTGCTATTATAACGGCGGATTGCTATTATAACGGCGGATCGCTATTATAACGGAGGATTGCTATTATAACGGCGGATCGCTATTATAACGGAGGATTGCTATTATAACGGCGGATTGCTATTATAACGGAGGATTGCTATTATAACGGCGGATCGCTATTATAACGGAGGATTGCTATTATAACGGCGGATCGCTATTATAACGGAGGATTGCTATTATAACGGTGGATTGCTATTATAACGGAGGATTGCTATTATAACGGCGGATTGCTATTATAACGGCGGATTGCTATTATAACGGCGGATTGCTATTATAACGGCGGATCGCTATTATAACGGCGGATCGCTATTATAACGGAGGATTGCTATTATAACGGCGGATTGCTATTATAACGGAGGATTGCTATTATAACGGCGGATTGCTATTATAACGGCGGATTGCTATTATAACGGCGGATCGCTATTATAACGGCGGATCGCTATTATAACGGCGGATTGCTATTATAACGGCGGATCGCTATTATAACGGCGGATCGCTATTATAACGGCGGATTGCTATTATAACGGCGGATCGCTATTATAACGGCGGATCGCTATTATAACGGCGGATCGCTATTATAACGGCGGATCGCTATTATAACGGCGGATTGCTATTATAACGGCGGATTGCTATTATAACGGCGGATTGCTATTATAACGGCGGATTGCTATTATAACGGCGGATCGCTATTATAACGGCGGATTGCTATTATAACGGCGGATCGCTATTATAACGGCGGATTGCTATTATAACAGCGGATTGCTATTATAACGGCGGATTGCTATTATAACGGCGGATCGCTATTATAACGGCGGATCGCTATTATAACGGCGGATTGCTATTATAACGGCGGGTTTGCCAGCGCACGCCAGGAGCTTCGGTTAAATTAGCAAATTAGCTTCGGTTAAACAGGCGTATAATAGTTTGGGTAAATGTGTAATCTAGATTTATTTTTTCACATCTTCACGGACACAAAAATGATTTCCCTCGTGTGTTAATATTTTTCCTTGTAATAATGTATGATTTGCAAAAATTAGTGCGTCTGTTTAGATGAGAGAATCAAAGTGTGTGTGTTGTTAGTTTGTGCGCAGTACCACACTTCTCCACTAGTGGACATCACTGCCCATATAAGGGCGCCTCCATTTCCATATGTTGTTTGAGTCTGAACCATTATTCTTTTACAATTTTCATACAATTTATGAAGTAGATCCTATTCAGAAGTAGTGTTGGAAGTTTGGCAGATTCTGAAATGAATTCAACCTCTATGAAACATACACTGCCACATCACTAATGCTGAATCTATTATTATTTTCTTTATATTTTAAACATTTTCAGGCTTTTTTTCTAAAAGAATTGAATGGATGCTATCTTTTGAACTCTTGGCATGAAAACAAACTGAGGTTTCTACCATTCTTTCATGATTTTTCATGTTCATCACTATTTCAAAATAAAGGTCTGAACACGCCTTAGGAGTATGAACATATTCTTGTTGCAAATTGATAAATTACGGCTCCTCTGTCATGTATTTTGAAAATCAGTCACCAAATATGAAACCTAGAGACTGTAAGCTTTCAAATGATATATAGTTTGTCAAGATTAGTTTAGGTTTAGTATAGGATATTACTATTTTAAATATATAATGGCTTTGGGTCCACCGGTGGGCCAAACAGTGAGTTTATGTTTAAAACAAACAAAAATACATGATTTTTTAGCAACTCTTCCATGTAATATGCAAAGATCTTGTAATAGTTATTGATTTCTTGTAAAGCAGAGCCGTCAGGACTGTAAACGCTGATGAAAGCTTCACGAGAAGAACGTCTCCTGAGGCCGTCCCAGCTTTACTATTATTTTCTTGTCATTTGTAAATGTTCTCGTCAGTGTGGAAGCGCTGAGCTGTTAATTAGCGTAATGAGTCGATTATTATGCGTCTCTGGTGGGCAGAGGTGAGTCTCTTTGTTCTTTTGGCCTCCAGTATCGATTTTGAAGAGAAAAGCAAAAGATAAAAGAGATTGAAATGTTGCTACTCGACATCTGCTCCGGTTTAAAACTTATTGAAAAGCCCTTCTCAGTTCTGACATTTACACACACACACACACACACACACACACACACACACACACACACACACACACACACACACACACACACACACACACACACACACACACTCTTTTATCTCCTTCGACTGAATGAAGATCATCTTTGTCCCGAGGGCACGGGCGTTATTGAGTTGTTCAGGAATGCAGGGCCGTTTACTGTGTAATAGTTTTTTTAATGATTCATTTTTTTCCCAGTTTTGTATTTTTCCCGGAAAAATAATTCGCACCGGGACAAAAATTGCATTGTTGAGAGAAGAAAAAACATTTAAGTGGCATCAGTGTATAAGTGATATTTTATTATTACATTCAGAAATAATGTAAACTACTGACAAAAAAACTAAATATTTACAAACATTATAAACACTTTAAACATGTATTTTAGTTCCACTCACTCCACAAGCAGTCACTGAGTTTAACTGTACATCACACTTCACAATAAGGTTCGTTAGCATGATCTAGCATTAGTTAGCATTAGTTAACATGATCTAGCATTAGTTAGCATTAGTTAACATGATCTAGCATTAGTTAGCATTAGTTAGCATGATCTATCATTAGTTAACATGATCTAGCATTAGTTAGCATGATCTAGCATTAGTTAACATGATCTATCATTAGTTAACATGATCTAGCATTAGTTAGCATGATCTAGCATTAGTTAACATGATCTAGCATTAGTTAACATGATCTAGCATTAGTTAGCATGATCTAGCATTAGTTAACATGATCTAGCATTAGTTAACATGATCTAGCATTAGATGGCATGATTTTTTTAACACTAGTGGTCTAGCATTAGTTAACATGATCTAGCATTAGTTAGCATGATTTTTTTAACACTAGTGGTCTAGCATTAGTTAGCATTAGTTAACATGATCTAGCATTAGTTAACATGATCTAGCATTAGTTAGCATGATCTAGCATTAGTTGCATGATCTATCATTAGTTAACATGATCTAGCATTAGTTAGCATGATCTAGCATTAGTTAACATGATCTAGCATTAGTTAACATGATCTAGCATTAGTTAGCATAATCTATCATTAGTTAACATGATCTAGCATTAGTTAGCATGATCTAGCATTAGTTAACATTTACATTTACATTTATTCATTTAGCTGACGCTTTTATCCAAAGCGACTTACAATTGCTATATATCAGAGGTCGCACGCCTCTGGAGCAAGTAGGGGTTAAGTGTCTTGCTCAGGGACACATTGGTGTCTCACAGTGGATTCGAACCCAGGTCTCTCACACCAAAGGCATGTCCCGAGTTACAGCAGGAGTTAACATGATCTAGCATTAGTTAACATGATCTAGCATTAGTTAACATGATCTAGCATTAGTTAACATGATCTAGCATTAGTTAGCATGATTTTTTTAACACTAGTGGTCTAGCATTAGTTAACATGATCTAGCATTAGTTAACATGATCTAGCATTAGTTAGCATTAGTTAACATGATCTAGCATTAGTTAGCATGATCTAGCATTAGTTAGCATGTTCTAGCATTAGTTAACATGATTTTGTTTTTAACACTACTGTTCAAAAGTTTTGGGATCGGTAAGATTGTTTAATGTTTTCGAAAGAAGTCTCTTCTGCTGCATTTGTGTGATTAAAAATATAGTATTTTTTTTATATTATTACAATTTAAAATAAATGTTTTCTATGTGAATATAAAAAATTAAGGCTCAACCTTAAGTTTATAAAGCGACCAGAGCGCACAAAAAGTATCTCGTCGCTTGATAATCTTCAGGTTGAGCCGCTGTCGTCACTCGGAGTATGTTAACGATGTCTTTACTGACTTTCTGGGCCGGCAAGTTTCAGTTACACTAGAAGCCTCTGGAGGAGTGAGACAGCGCTCAGATCTAATCACTAATATCTTCATCTGTGTTCTGAAGATGAAGGAGAGTCTGACGGGAACAACATGAGGGAGAGGAATCACTGACAGAGTTTATATTTCTGTGTGAACTAACCCTTTAACACAGTAATATTGACTCGCTTTAGTCCAAACCTGAGTTTGATTCTTCCCTCCTCAATCTGTCCGGTTGAAAGACACATTAGGAAACTCTATCGCCCCCTTGAGTCCCGAGGTCTGGTTCACCGTTCTCCAGCGCTTCTGAACTCTTCTAGGATTTCAACACTCGAACTTTGAAGTTCCTCTTCCTTCATGATTTACAGCAGGATCTTTACGAGAGCCGCTGCCTCGAGAGATCCGTTTCATGTGCTTTAAAAACATGTTTCCAAGCATCAAATCAAAGCCAGTTTGATTCAGATCACAGCTCATTTCAACTACAGGCTGGAGGTGTTGTTAGCGAAAGTAGAAGTGTAATTTTCACTCGAAAAAAAAAAAATCACTCAGGTATAATTATGCAAAAATACACTTATTTCTGTAATAGTTGTGGTGCATATTAATTCGTCTGGAATGCTTTATTTTTCACGTGCTTCCAGAAACGAGAACGATTCTGATGGAAAAATGATTTTAAGGGGCATGTACCTCTGGAAGATTTATTTATTTTTTATTATTACCCCTTAAACCATGACTTCTGACAAGTTTTGTGGATATAAAAGGACGTTTTAAGACATACAAATATGACATACCATCAACAGATTCAAGGCCTGATTGTGTGCTTTAAACCCAAATAAGTTTATTTTTTCTGTTGAAAATAAAAGTTATTTGGAAGAATCTGGTTAACCAAACAGTTGATGTACCCCAGTGACTTCTATAGTATAATTTTTTTGTACTATGGAAGTCAATGGGGACCAGCAACTATTTGGTTAACCAGATTCTTCAAAATATCTTCTTTTGTGTTCAGCACAAGAAAGAAATTAATACAGGTTTGGAACAACATTAGTGTGAGTAAAGAATGACACAATTAAACATTTTGGGTGAACTATCCCTTTAAGGACAAGCGGCAGTGTGTTTACTATTATATGGGTACTGTCTCTTTAAGACCTGAACACGACGCGTCTAATAATATACGCATTTAACAAGCAGATTTTCTCTACATTTCCTGTTTTTTTCTTTCACTTTAGACAAAACCAACTTTGTTTATGTAAACCTTGTGTGTATTTGCCAGTATTAGCGCTAGGGGTGGTTAATCTGTCTGATTTCCCGATTCGATTCGATTACGATTATTGAAGTCCCGATTCGATTACAGTCGATTTTCGATTATTAACGATTCTCGATTCTCGATTATTGATTTTCCATTTCACAACAGTAAATTCACTACAGTAAAAATCACAACAATAACAAATTATAACAAACTTCAACATATTCTGAATCTCTATTAACATAAAATACGGATGTCCACGCATCACATGTTATATCCTACCCGCTTTCTTCAGTGATTCCATGACTTCGGTTTTGGTCCTGTTGTAGAGTGTGGGGATCGCTGTGTCTGTAAAATATCTCCGAGATGGGACGTTGTATCTCGGCTCCAAAGTGTGCAACATAGCGCGAAAGCCCTGGTTCTCAACGACTGGATGCAAATCCTTGGCAATAAAAGTTGCGATTGATTGTGTAATGCGCTTTGCCCTTTCCGAGCCGGGTGGAAGCTTTGACAATATTGTTTCCACGCTTCAGAGTTCCGTCTTTTGCGTTCCGTCAATATTACGTTATTATCGATTTTCAAAAAAAACAAACAAAAAAAAACATTTTTTTTTTTTTTTTTGAAAATCGTTTTTTGGCATTTGTGAATCGATTCAGAATCGTCCACGTCCGCATCGCGATGCATCTAAGAATCGATTTTTTCCCCCACCCCTAATTAGCGCAGTAAGACTCGAAAGATAACTTAGCCCAGTAGCAGGCGCTGTTTGACAGGCTTTTAGTGCTTGTGCGCGTCGGGTGTATGCGCTCAGAAAAGCGCGTGAATTACATTTTTTTGTCTTGTTTTCCAGTAAAAATATCAAATCATTCTTATCCCCTTAAGCAGCACCCCCTCCTTTTTTAAATCACTCACTCTTAATGAAAAATCATATTTGTGACCCTGGATCACAAAACCAGTCACGAGTCGCACGGGTATATTTGTGTCAAAATTATCGATTTTTCTTTTATGCCAAAAATCATGAGGATATTAAGATCATGTTCCATGAAGATATTTAGTAAATGTCCTGCCGTAAATATATAAAACATGTATTTTTGTGAGTGAATGCAGCACAATCGTGAACATAAATGCACAACTTTAAAGGAGATTTTCTCAATGTTTACATTTTTTTGCTCCTCAGATTCCAGATTTTCAATAGTTGTATCTCGACCAAATATTGTCCTATCCTAACACACCACACATCAATGGAAAGATTATTTATTCAGCTTTCATGTGATGTATACATCTCAATTTCAAAAAATAGACCCATGTGACTGGTTTTGTGGTCCAGGGTCACATTTAGTCATTTGGCAGACGTTTTTATCCAAAGCGACTTACAAATGAGGACTAAAGCAAAGCAAGCGAGTCACAGTTCAGGCATTGCTCAGAGTATAAGCCAGACAAGGGAGGATTCAAAGAAAAGGATTTTTGTTAAATATATATATATATATATATATATATATATATATATATATATATATTTAGGTTAAGTGCTCACGGAAGATATGATTTTGAGTTGTTTAGTTGAGATGTGTTTTAGAGACAAACCTGCGATCAACACAATTGCGGCTCTTGAAAGTGCCGAGACCTGTCTCTTTAAACACTCGAGATCTTTTGAAGTGTGATCCGACTCCGCCGGAGTGTGGGTGGCCTCGAGAAACACCAGCAGCTCTTAAAGGAACACTTCACCTCTGTGATAAGCTCATTATTGAGTCTCATGTCGATCCAAACCTGCATGCTGATTTTTTTAGGGGGGATTTCTGAAGAACTGTCATGCAGCTTTCTTTTTTTGTGTGTAAAAAACACCATTAAATATCATAACAGTAGTTCATATGCGTCAAACACTAAATCTGATTTAAATATGTGCACAGAGACTCTTATGTGAGCCTGGATCATAAACCCAGTCTGGAGCCGCACGGGTATATCTGTGGTAATAGCCAACTATACACTGTATGGGTCAAAATTATCCATTTTTCTTTTATGACAAAAATCATTAGGATATTAAGATCATGTTCCATTAAGATATTTAGTAAATTTCCTACCGTAAATATATAAAACATGTATTTTTGTGAGTGAATGCAGCACAATCATGAACATAAATGCACAACTTTAAAGGAGATTTTCTCAATGTTTAGATTTTTTTTGCTCCTCAGATTCCAGATTTTCAATAGTTGTATCTATTGAAAGCCACCGGGGGGCGATAGAGACTCTGGGTTTATAACCTATACTGGGACCAGCCACCAGGGGGCGATCGAGAGGCTGGGTTTATGAGCTATACTGGTACCAGCCACCGGGGGGTGATCAAGACGCTGGGTTTATGAGCTATACTGGGACCAGCCACCGGGGGGCGATTGAGACGCTGGGTTTATGAGCTATACTGGGACCAGCCACCAGGGGGCGATCGAGAGGCTGGGTTTATGAGCTATACTGGGACCAGCCACCGGGGGGCGATCGAGACGCTGGGTTTATGAGCTATACTGGGACCAGCCACCGGGGGGCGATCGAGACGCTGGGTTTATGAGCTATACTGGGACCAGCCACCAGGGGGCGATCGAGACTCTGAGTTTATGAGCTATACTGGGACCAGCCACCGGGGGGCGATCGAGACGCTGGGTTTATGAGCTATACTGGGACCAGCCACCGGGGGGCGATCGAGACGCTGGGTTTATGAGCTATACTGGGACCAGCCACCGGGGGGCGATCGAGACGCTGGGTTTATGAGCTATACTGGGACCAGCCACCAGGGGGCGAACGAGACTCTGGGTTTATGAGCTATACTGGGACCAGCCACCGGGGGGCGATCGAGACGCTGGGTTTATGAGCTATACTGGGACCAGCCACCGGGGGGCGATCGAGACGCTGGGTTTATAATCTATACTGGGACCAGCCACCGGGGGGCGATCGAGACTCTGGGTTTATAATCTATACTGGGACCAGCCACCGGGGGGCGATCGAGACTCTGGGTTTATAATCTATACTGGGACCAGCCACCGGGGGGCGATCGAGAGGCTTTGGCTTCACTTTTCAGCATGCAGATGCTTTTATCCAAAGTGACGTAAATTGCACTGAAGGTGTACGATTTATCGGTCCATGCATTCCTGGCTGGGAAAGATCATTTCTGGGATGAAATCAAATCCTGTTGTGTGTGTGTGTGTGTGTGAATGTGTGTTTCTCACCATGTAGGGCTCTTGTCCCGGTTGGCACTGTGGGCAGGGTTGGCAACTGCTGATTGTGTGATTGTAAAACTCATTTTCTCCACAGCTCGAGTACTCGGCTCTCACAAAAGACATGCTGGACACCTGCAAACAACACACACACACACACACACACACACACACACACACACACACACACACACACACACACACACACACACACACACACACACACACACACATTTCAGCAAACAATGCAACCTGGTGAACAACCCAAGAGTTTGGGGAAATCAAATTCAGACTGATTTAATATCTTAAACTTTGATTGAATGTCTGCTGTGATGAATTATTAATAGATCGGCTTGAGAAATCCTAAAGTTTAAAGATTTTAAGTTTGAAGTAAGTGTTTTTTTGCTTATTTTCACGTCCTGCGCCACGTTGTTGAATTAGCAAATGCATTTTATACACACACATGACTAGAATAGAATATCATATTTCTAATAGGAGCTCATTGTGACGCGGTGTGACAACATGCCCCGCCTGTGCAACTTTAAACCCAGCGAGTGTTTCTGCTGGTTAGATCATTAAAGCATTAAAGAACGATCTCAACTGTTCAATAACAGATTTAAGATTAAAATAATATCGGATGTCTAATTTTAAATAAACACAAAAAAAAAAACAGAGAAGAAAAATGTACTTTTGCTATATGGTTAAATAAATGTTCAGTGATATCTTCCAAAGATTTAATAATTTGTCTATATAGTGTTGCTATGGCAACTACACTGTACAAAAGTTGGTTTAACTTAAAAAAGGCAAGTTACCTTGTTGCCTTAATTTTGAGTTTGTTTTACTTAAAAATTTGAGTTAATACAATGAAGAAGAATGGTTTAATAAACAGAAACTCAAAAGAGTATGTTATCTTCACACATTAGTTATCGAAGTTGGTTTGACAAAAGAAAAAAAGTTGTGATAAAAAATCAGGAATTTTTTTTTTTTTTACAGTTTCGTCATCCTGGCATGTGTGTAAAGTTTTAAACCATGTGTGTTACAACTAGCCCCCACGTTAGTGTGTATATCTCTTTTCACAATACACAGTTTCAGAGCGCTGCATTGCAAATAACGATGTTCTCTCGTGGATATTTCTACAGGAAAACAAGACAAAACTCCTCATTTTGTGCATTGTGTCTGGCTGTGTATGGAGTTGACTTTGTTCCAGCTCATTAGACATGACATCATGGTGCTTTAGAAGTCTCCGTATAGTCACTGAATGAACATCAGGGCGGTGAAGCGGCGCGTTTGCAGCCTTCGGTTCATGGTATAACGCTCTATAGATATAACGCTCTAGATGTTGTGAAATGGCAGCAGTTTCCCCTTCAACAAAGGCTCAATTGACACTAAGGGCCGATTTAGTCATAATAAGCGGGATTACACAGATCTCCTCTCACTTGCAGCTAACCTGTCGTTTGAATATCTCACCGCTCTTTGGAAGGGCATTAAAAGCCTATCATTAAGACGCTGCGCAGGGAAATTAAGTTCTGGGAAGGCAGCCAGATGGATTCGGTGTTGCAAACATGAAGGAGGAGGGCGAGCGCGAGGAGACAGATTAGCATGACGCTCAAAGACACCTTTGTAGTCGCTTTTGGACGTCGTCTGGCTTAATGGTCTCGGTTTGGTGGGGTTGATGGGACTTACCAGCAGAAGAGGCAGGAGACATGATGGTGTCCGTCCTCCTTTCCCGCCCATGATTTTGTCTTCCACCATCAGAGAAAGTCTGCCAGGAGAGAAAGACGTGAAAGCTGATCAGCTGTGGGAATTGGACATACTTTAGTGCAGGGGAATTTAACACTTTAGTGTTTCTGTACAAATATCTATAGGTTCTTAAATCAAGACACATGCAAAATGACTGAAGATATTAAGTTTTAGTTTCTTAAAAACAATTAAGCTAGTTTTTGCTTAACCCTCTGGGGTCGGCAAACGCGCCGGCGCGTTTTGCTCGTTTTTTTTTTTTTTTTTTACATAGCAGCAAAATAGACTTAAAATACTCCGTCATTTTCCATCTAAGCGACAACATCCATTACTCAAAAGTATTGTGAACACATATTTACTATGCGTTTTGTGGCGTTATTTCAGACACTTTAATTTTTTGTTTTTTGAATAACCATGCATAAACATTATTCTCTCAAAAATACAAACATGTACATGCATGTAGCTCACATATTATGGTAGCCCTGTTTGTGATAAATAGAGTGTAATTACACCTTAGCCATTAATATGTTTATAAGCAACTGAAAAAAGCACAAATGTCAGGGCATGTCAGAACATCTCAAGGACCCCAAAAAACATCTTTGACCCTAGAGGGTTAAAACAAGAGAAATGTCTGCCAATAGGGGTAAAAAAAAACAAACTTTTTCTGACCCCACTGGCAGATATTTGTTCTTGTTTAAAGAAAACAAAAATTATTAATACTTTTTTTTTTTAGGTAATCAAAAATAATTTTGCTTGAGTAAATGTATCTTGATTTAAAGGGATGGTATGATGTAAAATAAATCTCTGATGTCCCCAGAGTGTGTATGTGAAGTTTTAGCTCAAAATACAGCACAGATATTTTAATATAGCATACATAAAATTAAAATTCTTAAATCAAGATGCATTTACTAGATGAGTAAAATGACAAAAGTTATTATGTCCCGTTTTCCAGGGGAATTCATCAAAATTAAGTGAGTTGATGCTTAAAAAAAGCTAAATTATCTGCCAATGGGGTCAGAAAAATTATCTTAATACAAACCAACATTATTTTCTTACCCCATTGGCAGATGATTTTGCTTGTTTTAAGCATCAACTCACTTAATATGTATTTATTTCCCCAGAAAACAAGACTTAATATCTAATATAATTGTACTACTTTAGTAAATGAATCTTGAATTAAGAAATTTTTGATATTTGGACTGGAAACAAGACAAAAATACTAAGTAAGAAAAGCATTTTTTGCAGTCAAGAAACGCCAAATCGTTGATGTTGTTAATGACAGAAATGTGATTGCATGCATGACCCTTGACCTCACACAATATTGACTGTGTCTGTAATGAGCAAAATTACACAAATATGCTCACACTCACAAACGAAATCACCACAAAAACCATAATAGCAGTAAGCATTGTGTTTTAGGGTTAAAGGAAAAGTCCATAAACTCACTGTAAATGGCAGAAAATGATCAGTACGTTTTCCGTGTACAGTGTAGTTCATATGACTGCAGTCCACGTGTGTATTAGTTTAACATGCAGCATTGAACTGCATTATAAAAACAAACACAATGTTGTGATGTGATTTATGACCTCTTAATGAACATCCATCAGAGCGCCGATGATGAAATATGAGACAAACAACAGATTGAATGCAGTGTGACACTCACACACTGAATAACACAATGTTCTTCCTCAGCGTTTCTGTCTTGTTTTCCAGCGCAAATATCTAAACATTCATAAATCAAGATACATTTACTGGAGAAGCAAAATCTCTTTTCTGAATTTTCTGAAAAAAATTATAAAATAAGAAAAAATATCTGCCAGTGGGGTCAGAAAAATAATCTTACTTCAAAAGGAAAACAAAATTTAATTGTTGTTCTTGTTTTAAGCATAAACTCATTTCATTTTGATAATTATTGTAGAAAATAAGAATTAATATCTTCTTTCAGTCATTTTGCTTTCAAAGTAAATGTAAATAACTTAGTTAAAAACGGTTTCAAAGTAAATCCTACACCAATTATTTTTTAAATTGTGGAGAGAAATGATTCAGTTACAGAATGCAGGAAAAAACATGCTAAATCCAAAAAATAAATAAATAAAATTTAATGTCAAGCATAATTATAATGAACTAAGCTTCACTTTTTATTCATTTGAGAAGCACAGCTTCATCCGTCACATGATAAAATGAATCTGGGCAAACCAAAAATTCAAAATGCTATTTTTGGTCATAAATGAAAACTTTTAGTTGTGTTTGTGATGTTAGAGGTCGAGGCCCGCTGCTGTGGTGTACGACCGTCGCCCGTTCACTGCACTAATGTCTCATGGTTTGGTGAACCTGAGATGTTGGCTGTGTTTTATAGGGGCGCGTGTTCATCTGAACTCACCCGCATCAGCACTGAGCTTCAGCCCCCATGATGCCTCGCTGCATGTGGAGAGCAGGAGAAAACACACGTAAACACAGAGAGGCAGATTCAGCTACACGCTGATGAGATCTGTGTGTGCAGTTTATCAGAGACGCTCACTTGAGACACACACTGCAGCGTTATCAATATCAGCAGGAAACTGATCATATATCATACGGGCTTAGATAGACACTTTATTTTGATGGTCCACTTTAGACATATAGCTGTTTGTGAATGTAAAAGCTTTGCAAAGTTTTAAAAGATCAAAGTACACAACAAACAAAGTGATTGTCTCCTGAATAACCAATTCTGACCAATCAGAGCAGAGCAAATCAATCACAACAGACTGGGCCATCTGACCAATCACAATATAGTAGACCAATCACAACAGACTGGGCCATCTGGCCAATCAGAGCAGGGTAGACCAATCACAACACACTGGGCCATCTGGCCAATCAGAGCAGAGTAGACCAATCACAACAGACTGGGCCATCTGGCCAATCAGAGCAGAGTAGACCAATCACAACAGACTGGGCCATCTGGCCAATCACAATATAGTAGACCAATCACAACAGACTGGGCCATCTGGCCAATCAGAGCAGAGTAGACCAATCACAACAGACTGGGCCATCTGGCCAATCACAATATAGTAGACCAATCACAACACACTGGGCCATCTGGCCAATCAGAGCAGAGTAGACCAATCACAACAGACTGGGCCATCTGGCCAATCAGAGCAGAGTAGACCAATCACAACAGACTGGGCCATCTGACCAATCACAATATAGTAGACCAATCACAACAGACTGGGCCATCTGGCCAATCAGAGCAGAGTAGACCAATCACAACACACTGGGCCATCTGGCCAATCAGAGCAGAGTAGACCAATCACAACAGACTGGGCCATCTGGCCAATCAGAGCAGAGTAGACCAATCACAACAGACTGGGCCATCTGACCAATCAGAGCAGAGTAGACCAATCACAACAGACTGGGCCATCTGACCAATCAGAGCAGAGTAGATCAATCACAACAGACTGGGCCATCTGACCAATCAGAGCAGAGTAGATCAATCACAACAGACTGGGCCATCTGACCAATCAGAGCAGAGTAGATCAATCACCACAGACTGGGCCGTCTGACCAATCACAATATACCAATCACAACAGACTGGGCCATCTGACCAATCAGAGCAGAGTAGACCAATCACAGCAGACTGGGCCATCTGACCAATCAGAGCAGAGTAGACCAATCACAACAGACTGGGCCATCTGACCAATCAGAGCAGAGTAGACCAATCACAGCAGACTGGGTCATAATAATAATACTAGAACTAAACTCTTCTTTAATCCTCACTGAAATTGAGGACTATTTTCAAGCAGAATAAACAGTTTGTATCAGGTTGCTAGAACACTAGTCGCTGTGTTTATTTAGGGGGAATCAATCTGCAAATGGACGACTGGCTGGAGAACGATCCTAACTGTGGAATATTTGCTGTGACCGCACGAGGCACTTCCTCCGATGAGCACAACACAAGCTAAAGCCCTCGGCTCTGCGCTTCATCACAGGACTCGCAGGAGAGAAGAAGACCACGGTATGTTTGCAGGAAACGAAGCGAGTGCCAAACGAGTGTGCCCCTGAAGCCCCGGCTCATTATCTGACAGAACGAACACACACACACACACTTTCATCAGACTCCAGATCCAGTGCTCTCTCTCCGCGCGCGCGCTGGAATGCACCTCGCTGCGAACACAAGCGCGCTCACGGACGCTGCCCGGACTTGCCTCTGTTTGAAAGTCGACCGCAGACTCGCCGCCCCGGGTTATTAATCTTATAACGACCACATAATCTAAGATAAATACACAGAGTATCATTATCCTTATCATTAACAGCCCTGAAATATCTGTTCCTAGGGGAAGGGTGAAGACGAGGATATTATTATGCCGTCGGCCCGTCCAAAACGACTCGCTCGTTTAACAACCTCTAATGTTCTAATAACGCTTTGCTAATGTTCTTATTAAGTTATGAAACCGTCATTTCTGAATGTTCTCGGAGCGTTTGAATGTTTTATTGGGTATTCAAACATTAAGGGAACATTCCATTTTTCAAAAGTAACATTATGGGAATGTTACTCTTGAACGTTCTCTGAACATTCCGAAACCAGTAACATTTAAAAAATGCAACTACAACAAACAGTTCCATGAATGAATAATAAATGTTTAATGTTTTGCAAAAACTTTCAAAGACCAGTTCAGCTATAAATCATTTTGTTTACATTCCTATTAACGCTATTTCTGAAAGTTCTTTGATCGATGTAAACATCCAGAGCGTTTTTATGGTTATGTAAATTACAAGCGAACATTCCAGTTGATTATTTTGCAAACATCATGGTTACTTTTGAATGTTCTCTGAATGTTCTGAAACATTAAAAAAAATAAACGAACATTCTAAAGGAACATTTATAACAATATTATTTCTAAATGTTCTCGGAACGTTTTCTTGGTTATTCAAACATTAAGGGAACATTCCATTTTTCAAAAGTAACATTATGGGAATGTTACTTTTGACCATTCTGAAACAAGTAGTAACATTTAAAAAATGTTAGATGAATGTCCAACTAAAACAAAAAGTTACATGATTAATGTATAAATGTTTAAAATTTTGCAGAAACTCTCAAAGACCAGTTCAGCGAACAAATTTGTAAAATAATTTAGCTTACATTTCCATTAACGTTATTTCTGAAAGTTGATCGATCAAAACATCCAGATCCAAATGTTAAGCGAACATTCCAATTGATAATTTTGTAAAGATCCTGGTAATGTTACTTTTGAAACATTTAAAAAATGAACGAACATTCTTTTAAAGCGGTGGTATAATGCCATTTTCACAAGATGTAAAATAAGTCTCTGATGTCCCCAGAGTGTGTGTGTGAAGTTTTAGCTCAAAATACCCCACAGATATTTTTATATATCATGTTAAAGTCACTTTTTGAGGCTGAGCAAAAACACACCGTTTTGTGTCTGTCCCTTTAAATGCAAATGAGCTGCTGCTCCCGGCACAGGGGGCGGAGCTACAAGAGCTTGTGTCCTTTTACCTCACTCTCTCTCTCACACACACACACACACACACACATGCACTGAACATTTCAAAAACTTTTAGCCTTTTATGTTCAAACCGGAGTCAGACAATGATGGAGAGACTCGAGAAGAAGTGACAACATGTAGAAGAACAGGACATTTCTGAATGGTTAGTTGATGAATTTATGAAGCTTATGTGTAGTTATCTTCTAGTCATTGATTAGCATATCCGTCATGATAATCTATAAACCGTGTTCCCGGGGGCGGGGTTTATGTAAATTCTAGGGTTGGTGATGTCACTAACGGGAGGAATGTTGTGTAGTTTCTACCAGCCGTTTGTTGTAGTTCTTAAAAAGCGATTTCTTTAAAAGCAAATATCTCCCTCTGCTCTAAACTTTGAGTGTTGTAACTTTGCAGATGTTGTTTATGATCAAACAGCAACATTACACACTAACTACAGCTAGAAAAGTCAAATCATAATCAAACTTTAAGAACATTAGCGAAACAATCTTAGAACAAACAGAAAATGAGTGAGGCGTTTTGGACGGGCCATAGAAGACACATTTAATCTATCTGAAGAACTTTTTTCCACTTTAAAAGAACATTTAGTGGTTCCATGGATGTTAAAGCTTCTTCATGTAACCATAGATGACAATAAAAAAAACTTTATTGTGTAGAAGAAACATTTTTGGTTCCCAAGAGAACTTTCACTGAAAAGTTTTTATAAGTTTTTAGTGTTTTTATAATCCAAAGAAGCTTTTGTGCAATGGAACGATTCTATGGATGTTAATGGTTCTTCACGGATCAATCCCAAAAAATAAACTTTATTTTTAAGGGCATTTCCTAAAAGTGATAATAATTTAAAGAACCTTTTTCAACTAAAGAACGTCAGTGGTTCCGTGGATGTTAAGAGGTTCTTCATGAAACTATCATCAATAACAATAAAGAACCTTTATTTTTGAATAAACCTTTATTTCCTCAACCTATTGCACTTTGAATGAGGATTTGATTAGAACTACAAACACAAATAAAAAGCGTTAAAAAACTACAAACATGGCAGATGTGTGAGATTGATGCGTAAGTAGAGAGGTTTAGTTAAAAGGGTTTGACTGGTTATTTAATAATCAGTATAATGAAAATTAAATTTAATCTGCAACAACTTATAAAGATACGTTTGGTCATTAACTTTTAAATGCAAACACGTGAGGACAGTTTTCAGCATTGCAGATCAGCGTTCTTGATTTCTACAATTGGGCAATTGTTTTTATTTTCAATAAAGTGTGAGTGTGGTGTGTTCTGAATGACTTGTCTGCTAGTGTTTTAAGATCTGATTAGAGTTGTAAACTCGTGTAAGTATCAGGATGAGAGACTAAAGGTTAAATCTGCGAGCACTAAAACCCTCTTGGTTTGTGTTGATCTGGAGATGTGAGAGGATTCCTTCCGCCGCTTCCATTCTGATATAAACATCAGGATAATCCTGTGAGCTTTGCTTCTGAGAGACGGGGCTTTCCCTCGCAGACTCCCATGAGAGTCGCTGTCGACATTAAAGCTCTTTGTGTGTCTGTTCAGCTTCAGACCTCACAGACACCGTCATTCATCTTCAGTTATTATTAAACACAAGAGCAGTCAGTTCAGTTTAACACGGAGAACCAGGGAACCAACGTCCTCGCCAAACCTTCCCTCAGAGTAATGCGTTCTTCCAGTAATGTTATGTTCCTTCAAAAAAAGTTAAAGGGGTGTTTGATTATGATTTCGCTTTTCTAACTGTAGTTAGTATGTGTAATGTTGCTGTTTGATCATAAACAACATCTGCAAAGTTACAACGCTCAAAGTTCAGAGCAAAGGGAGATATTTGCTTTTAAAGAAATCGCTTTTTAAGAACTACAACAAACGGCTGTTAGGAACTACACGACATTCCTCCCGTTAGTGACATCACCAACCCTAGAATTTACATAAGCCCCGCCCCCGGAACACGATTTATAGATTATCATGACAGAATATGCTAATCAATGACTAGAAGATAACTACACATAATCTACATGAATT
>NC_136882.1:39242532-39262532 GCF_949152265.1 Phoxinus phoxinus
TGTGTCTGTGTGTGTGTGTGTACATCTGAACTATTTGAATTCATGATCATTCTGAGGTTTCAGTGAGTTTGTTGTGTGTGTGTGTGCACGGCGCACGTGTGTGTGTGTGTGTGTGTGTGTGTGTGTGTTGGGTAGGTTTCGGGGTCGGGTTAGTGTGTGTGTGTTGGATAGGTTTAGGGGTCGGGTTAGTAAGAGAGAGTGTGTGTGTGTGTGTGTGTGTACATCTGAACTATTTGAATTCATGATCATTCTGAGATTTCAGTGAGTTTGTTGTGTGTGTGTGTGTACGGCGCACGTGTGTGAGTGTGTGTGTGTGCATGGCGCACGTGTGTGTATGTGTGTGTGTGTGTGTGTGTGTGTGTGTGTGTGTACATCTGAACTATTTGAATTCTTTATCATTCTGAGATTTCAGTGAGTTTGTTGTTTCTGTGTGTGTGTGTGTGTGTGTGTACGGCGCACGTGTGTGAGTGTGTGTGTGTGTGCACGGCGCACGTGTGTGTATGTGTGTGTGTGTGTGTGTGTGTGTGTGTGTGTGTGTGTACATCTGAACTATTTGAATTCTTTATCATTCTGAGATTTCAGTGAGTTTGTTGTTTCTGTGTGTGTGTGTGTGTGTGTGTGTGTGTGTGTGTGTGTGTGTGTGTGTGTGTGTGTGTGCGTGTTTGTGTGTGTGTTTGTGTGTGTGTGTGCACGGCACACGTGTGTGTGTGTGTGTGTGTGTGTGTTGGGTAGGTTTCGTGGTCGGGTAAGTTAGAGAGAGTGTGTGTGCGTGTGTGTGTGTGTATGTGTGTGTTGGGTAGGTTTAGAGGTCGGGTTAGTTAGAGAGAGTGTGTGAGAGTGTGTGTGTGTGTGTGTGTTCTGTCTAAACCCATGATCCAACTGTCCAGGTAAAATCTCTGTTAAAATCATTACAATTACTCACACGAGATCCACCAATAGAGCTGGTAAGTCCCGCCCCTTCCGTAAAACCCCGCTGGACCTCAAAGTTGAAAAAGCGTCAATGCAAGTGAATGGGAGAAAATAATTATTTTCTGGTCCCGTTTGAATTGTCCCATGAATGTGAACATATGTTGTCTGTGAATTTTTTATATAATCTTTCATGTTACAAGTTTGACAGTATATGGTATGATTCGTCGGCTAGCAGTTGTGGAAAAGACATAACGAGAAAGACTACATGTCGCCTATGTGACGTCACCCCATAAAGTTGACGTACCCGTGATTTTCGCCAACCTCAACGATTTTGTCCTCTCCCTGAAAGAAGGCGGTGAAGTGCACCAAAGACACAGCCATGTCTAGCGGGATCCGTGAGCTAGAGCCGTGAGCTAGTGGTGTTGACGTTTCAAACGCGTCGAAAGCAGCGAAGAGTTGTAGTCCACAAAGTGCTCTCACACAAAGTCTACCCGTATCAAACTTCTACCCGCTAAATTGTAGCATTCTTCACACGAAAGATTATATAAAAAATCCACAGACAACATATGTTCACATTCATGGCACAATTCAAACGGGACCAGAAAATAATTATTTTCTCCCATTCACTTGCATTGACGCTTTTTCAACTTTGAGGTCCAGCGGGGTTTTACGGAGGGGCGGGACTTACCAGCTCTATAGCAAACCACAACCAGCCAATCAATTCCCACAGACAGAATCAAGCCCCGCCCACATTTGGCTCAGATATACGTCACTAGAGAAGAAAAGACGAGCGCAACTTCTGTTTCGTGTCAACTTTAACCTGATGCAGATCAATTAATATATCAACGAGAGAATCATAAACCTCCACCACACATTTGTTTTCCATAAGGATTCAGATTGATGTGATGTGTGACCTGACCTTTGACCTTCTGCAGTTAATGTTTCTTCAACTTCAGGCACTATAGGGATTGTTTTCATTTTAAACTAAGGTCACATTAAGATTGTCTTGGAAACTTTTTACCTTTAAAAAAAAAAAATTTCTGCTACTTTTTTTTAGTCCCAAAATTAAAATTCATGCTGTAATGCTCAAATTATGCAAAATGTTAAAAATATTATTGAATCATCATAATTTAGGATACATAAATTATACATAATGATGAAAATGACTTTAAGAAATAAATATAAAAATGACCTGATGACTTTCAACCAATACGAATTTGTTTAAAAAGAAAGATGGCCTTTTTGCTCGTCATTATTATATTATGTTGCAAAATATTGTGGTAATAATTATCACACATTGCAAATTGAACAGAGATATGATAAACACGTATGACCTTTTTTATGATGTCTGGACTTGATCTACAGAGGTTTATGGAAATACATGTTCTACAGATGATTCAATATGCGGATAATTTGCTTAGGCTCTCTCAGAAGGTTTATTACAAGCGCATTTGAGCTCCAAATAGTTATTACGAATAACATTGTACGGTTTTATTAAGAAAACCAAGAGGGAGAGGGACAATTGTAATAAAAAAAACAATATAGTAGAGCAATAAAATACATAATCTGACATAAATCTGCCAAACAGCGAACAAAAATATGTTCTAAGAACGTTTTGCTTACATTCCCATTAAGTTATAAAAACATTATTTCACATTATCATCAGAGTGTTTTCTGATCAAAATGATGTTTTTTAAATAAAACGTTTTTTCTTGGTTATGCGAACATTCCATTTTAGAATTTTGTAAACATTATTGGAATGTTAGTTTAGAATGAACGTTCTGAAAGTAGTAACATTTAAAAATGCTCCAACTAAAAAGTTCCATTAACGATGTATAAATAATGTTTTTTTTGTGCTAACGTTTAGAGACCATATAACTTTGAGCAAACGTTTGTTCATAAAACAATGTTTGTTCATAAGTTTAACAATAACGTTAGCAGGGAAGCTCCTGCCGTTAATGAATTATTCCATCAGTGCGCGCGCTCGTTTGATTGGTTTTCATTCTTCTGGCGCCGTTATGATCATCGCATTTTTGTGATACTTTTGCATTTTCCCCCTAAACAATATTTGTGTCTTTCTCCTCTCGGGTTTATTTCCTTCTTCGGCGGCAGTTCAAAGTCACAGAGACATCAGAAGCGCGTGCATGCAAGTGCATGTCTCCTGATCCACATGCAGGAGTTTCCCCTCACTCACACACACACACACACACACATCTCCGCACGGGACAGTCGAACCATTCCCCGAGCGAGTGCTTCACACACCCGTTTAAAACATCACACACACCGGGATGCATGTGAAAGACCAACAGTGAACACCCAGTACGACCATTTTACACGTAACAAATGAAAACCAGTGTTGCATATTCCACTCAGAACACATGCATAATAAACGCGAACCGCCAGAACCGCCACATTACAGCAGATAAACACACACTAATGCTGTGTGTGTGCATGAGCAGAAGTCTCTAACGGTCCGCGCGCATCTCACGGAAACAACAGGAATTTCCCTCGCGCATTCCTGAAGCGCGCGCCTTACCTGTAGGAAGACCAGGATCTTCTTCAGCGCTTCAGCACAACACACACACACACACTCTTCTTCAGGACGGTGTGCTCTGGGACAGTCTCAGGACAGGTCTGAAGCAGAGATCTGGACTGAGAGATCTGATCATTACAGTGAATCCGATCACTCGAGCGCGTGCATGTGACCGCCCGTCTCCTCTTAAAGCGCTTCGGGCTCGTTTCTCTCGGAGTGTGTGTGTGTGTGTGTGTGTGTGGCTCCACCTCGAGTGAGGGTTCAAGATGCTCTCCGCCCAGAATGAACCTGAGACAGGTAGTGCCTGAAGCTCGAGCTCACTGCTGCCTTCCTGCGGCTCAATCCAGCACAGTCACACACAGTCACACACAATCACACAGTCACACACAATCACACAATCACACAGTCACACAGTCACACACAATCACACAATCACACAGTCACACACAACCACACACAATCACACAGTCACAGTCACACACAGTCACACAGTCACACAATCACACACAATCACACACTGTCACACACAGTCACAGTCACACACAATCACACAGTCACACAATCACACACTGTCACACACAGTCACAGTCACACACAATCACACAGTCACACAATCACACACTGTCACACACAGTCACAGTCACACACAATCACACAGTCACACAATCACACACAGTCACACACAATCACAGTTACACACAATCACACAGTCACACACAATCACACAGTCACACACAATCACACAGTCACACACAATCACACAGTCACACACAATCACACAGTCACACACAATCACACAGTCTCACAATCACACACAATCACACACAATCACAGTTACACACAATCACACAGTCACACACAATCACACAGTCACACACAATCACACACAATCACACACAATCACACAGTCACACAATCACACACAGTCACACACAATCACAGTTACACACAATCACACAGTCACACACAATCACACACAGTCACACACAATCACACAATCACACACAATCACACAGTCACACAATCACACAGTCACACAATCACACACAGTCACACACAATCACACACAATCACAGTTACACACAATCACACAGTCACACACAATCACACAGTCACACACAATCACACACAATCACACACAGTCACACACAATCACACACAATCACACAGTCACACAATCACACAATCACACACAGTCACACACAATCACACACAATCACACAGTCACACAATCACACACAGTCACACACAATCACACACAATCACAGTCACACACAATCACACAGTCACACACAATCACACACAATCACAGTCACACACAATCACACAGTCACACACAATCACAGAGTCACACAATCACACACAGTCACACACAATCACACACAATCACAGTTACACACAATCACACAGTCACACACAATCACACACAATCACAGTCACACACAATCACACAGTCACACACAATCACAGAGTCACACAATCACACACAGTCACACACAATCACACACAATCACAGTTACACACAATCACACAGTCACACACAATCACACACAATCACACAGTCACACACAATCACACACAATCACACAGTCACACACAATCACACAGAACAAACTAACACACCTGCGCCCAAATGGAAGATGTATGCATTTGTATTGCATGTAAAATGCCCATGCATTTCCAACATAAACCAATTAATATGGTGCATATTGTCAGTCAAACATGAATTAAACACGACAAATATCTGTAATAGAACTAATAAAAGGAATGTGCTTTAAATACACAACAAGTGGAATATATATCATCAGTAAATCCAGTTTGTATCAGTTTCATACATTTTAACTAAATTAATAATGCTTGTTCCTCTTTTAACCGTGTTTATACTTTTTAACTGAATGAAATTAATTTTGAATACATACATTTTGAAAATATAATTATTTCCAAAAAAAATAAATAGATACAAATAGTTAATAATAAATGACGCCAAGATTTATGAGTGCTGAAATCTGACCCGTTTTATTTATGCATGAGTGACAAATATGCAATTCAAACACATAAATCTCACATTTAGGCCCATTTGTGTATATTTGTGTGTGTGTTGGGTAGGTTTAGGGGTCGGGTTAGTGTGTGTGTGTGTGTGTGTGTGTGTGTGTGTGTGTGTGTGTGTGTGTGTTGGGTAGGTGTGTGTGTGTGTGTACATCTGAACTATTTGAATTCATGATCATTCTGAGATTTCAGTGTGTGTGTGTGTGTGTATATATATATATATATAGGCCAAATGTATGTGTACACACATATTATATAAGCAAACCTTTTTGTTAGATGCTATTAATTTAGGTTCATTGATTTGACTTCACTAATACATACTGTGTGTGTGTGTGTGTGTGTGTGTGTGTGTGTGTGTGTGTGTGTGTATATATTTATTTATTAGGAAGGGAAGATCAAAGTGAGATCAAACTGCAACTCTTTACTGTTTCTCTGACTCTGATTAGAACACATAAAAGAAGAACTGTGTGATTATTGTGATATTGATGTGCAAGACATGTATGATGTTCTAACTATTCCATCCAGGAGTTTGTTTACAGACCCATAGATGGCAGGATAATTTATTGACGTGTTTATTCATTGATAGGAGATCCTGAAACAGGTGTGAGAGAAACATGTACTTTCCCCGGAGTGAGAGGAAGTGACCGCTTTCTTTCTGCCAATACTTTCCCCTTCATTCATGTGTGTAAAAAAAGTGACTTTGAAATTTACTTTGCAATTATCCACTCTGGATTACATGAAGAATGAAACACGAATATCCACCACAATTATTCATTTTTATTACACGGCTCTGTGGAATACTTGATTCTGATTGGTCAATCGCGCCGGTATGTTATTCCCAGATAAAATCCTCTGAGAACAGAAACACAGGATCATCCGGGTCACTGAAGTCTATACACTCGCTATGAACGCTTTTTCTTCATGGAAGTTTTGCAATTGGTGAGCTAATAAAATATTAAAGGAACACGCCGACTTTTTGGGACTATAGCTTATTCCCCGTATCCCCCAGAGTTAGATAAGTCCACACACACCCTTCTCATCTCCGCGTGTGCCGTAACTCTGTCTGACGCACACACCGCTAGCCTAGCTTAGCACAAAGACTGGAGGTAAACGGCTCCAGCTAGCATACTGCTCCCAATAAGTGACAAAATAACGGCAAAATACTTTTGCTCCGCAGAAGTAGCAGTGATCGCCTTATGAGAATATAGTTCCCAGTGTGTATACGGTTAGAAGATGGCTGTGTGTCATGTGACCTTGTTATTTGTACACGCTGTGACTATACGTTACAAATCACAACATGTAAATAGGAATATGTTGGCGTTATTTTTGTCACTTATTGAGAGTATGCTAGCTGGAGCCATTTACCTCCAGTCTTTGTGCTAAGCTAGGCTAGCGGTGGGTGCGTCAGACAGAGTTACGGCACGCACAGAGATGAGAAGGGTGTGTGTGGACTTATCTAACTCTGGGGGATACGGTGAATAAGTCCCATAAAGTTGGCGTGTTCGTTTAAAACTCAGTCGAATCAATATTTTGTGTAGAGTTATTGAATTATGCCATCCAGTATCGTGGACTCGCTCTCTCTTGTTTCATACAAACGCAGCGGCGGCCATTTTGTGATTATTGTTTTGTACACTGTTGGATTATAAGATACAAACAGGTACGATTTTAAAACAGTTTAATCTGAAATCAATATCTCCATAATTATTTATGTGTTGAAATGCTGTGTAGTGATATGACTGTATACAGTAGGCAATCTCTTGCCGCGTAAACGGCTATCTCCGCGAATCTTTGCGTTTAAAGAGCTGATAAAATATTTAAACTCAGATCAATATTATGTGTCTAATTTTTTACTTATGTGGCAAGTAGCCGTGTAATATCCGGGATAACATCAATCCGCTTCGCGTCGGGTCCAGATCACCCTGTCGGGTTTATTCTGAGAGAACAACCGGCTGGATGTACATTATCCCTTCACCAAATGAGACTTAAAGCGGCACTCGGTAACTCTAGCCACCGCTTTGCTGATTTTCTCAACGAGCTCCCCCTACAGCTGCGGTGCGTATATTTTTCACATCACTGTCGTAAAGTCACTCGCGGCGCGCCGGCGCCCTCCTCCCCCTTTCTACCGCTGCTCATGTGCTTTTGTTACGGTCGGAGCCGGTGTGGTGAACAAATGAGTCCCAGACGCACCAACTTTATCGTGTGGAGCATGTCTACCGAGGTGGGTAATACATCATACACAGTATCATTTAACATTGACATGTACATTTTGTATTCCGTAAAGCAGTTCGTGTTTCTCGCTCTTTCTCGCTCGTTCTCGCTTCTCACGAGACTTCCTATTTTCAACTTACCGGGACGTTAGTCCCAATGTTGCAAGGCTGGTTTTCCACCTGGGAACGCTGGGGGGAGCGGGGAAAGTAACCATTCTCACCAGAACAGATTATTTAACCATCCAAATGATTTTTAAACGGATTTATTAAGTTGAAAAAGTTACCAAGTGCACCTTTAATGTCAGATCATCTTCTGTATCTGTATCAGAATGGTTGTGTCTGCAGTGATTGTGTAGCCACTAGATGGCAGTAGGAGAGAGGAGAAGGAGGAGAGTAGTAAAGAGTGAAGAGAAGTACAGACTCGTGTCTCCGCTGGGTTTTCTTTATTTTATTACAAGTGTACAAACATCACAAGAATCTTCTTTAATTACTGTATTTGCACATTAGTGCATCATGACACAGTTAAAGATGAACATCATGAAACAGATGATGTGGTAATTCTCTTCTATTCTATTTATAAAAAATAAAAATAAAGTACTGCGATTAAACTGAGAGGGGTCATTGCACTTGCATATTGTTGTCCTGTTGTTAGTTTAGTCGCTTATATTGTTCTAATTTGTTAGTCGCTTCGGATAAAAACGTCTGCTAAAATGAATAAATGTAATGTTTTGGCGACTGTCACTCGGTCACACCGCAGGGGTGTAAAGACTGGTTGCCATGGAGACCGCAGCATCAGCTCACACACTTCTCCAGGCTGAAGGACGAGACGTGCACGGAGACACACGCAGGACTCTGAGACGACGGCTGAACACATGTGAAGAGGATGGATGTTAGACATGAAACAGACACACTTGAAATAATGTAGGTCATCTGTATGTGTGTGTGTAAGAAATACTGTTTTTACACCTTTGTTGCCATTGGCTTAGTTGGGGACATTAAATTTAACATATAATTTAATATTCAACAATATTATTGATCTCCTGCATTGACACTTTTATACAAGAACTGAACTGAGCTGGACGATGACACCACGGTTTTCTCCAGAGCGGCTATATATATATAAATGAACTAAATAACTTTTTTAAAACAAAAATGAACCATCACTGAACTTACTTAAGCTGGACTGTGACGCTATTTTCTTCTGGAAACAAAGTTTGTTGCATTGTTTTCCTGTTATCTCTGCTTTGAAACACTCTATATTGTAAAAAGCGCCATATAAATAAGGATGACTTGACTTAGGAAGCAGAAAAACACTGTAAAAAAAAGAAAGAAGTTGGCTTAACTTAAAAAAGCAAGTTACCTTGTTGCCTTAAAATTTGTAATTAAAAATTTGAGTTAATACAATGAAGAAGACTCAAAGTATGTTATCTTCACACATTAGTTATCGAAGTTGATTTGACAAAAGATAAAAAGTTGTGATAACAAATCATGAAAATATTTTCAAGGGCTCAAGTCAAGTTTCTATAATACGTGATACAATACAGATTGTTTCAAAGCAGCTTCACAGAAATAAACGGGCATATCAATGATGCAAACTTTAGCAAATATGATACTAATTCACATTCAGCTGTAAATATTCAACAATATTCTAATGTTCTCTAATATTCAACAATATTATGATTTGTCTGCATTGACACCATTATATGAGAACTGAACTGAGCTGGACGATTACATCACTGTTTTTTATATATATATAATATAAATGTATAACTTTTTTTACAACAAAAATGAACCATCACTGAACTTACTAAAGCTGGACAGTGACGCTATTTTCTTCTGGAAACAAACTTATCTGTTATCTCTGTGAAGCTGCTTTGAAACACTCTGTATTGTAAAAAGCACTATATAAATAAAGGTGACTTAACATGACCAAAAATACAATTATTTAGCTCAATCTTGCAAACTTCGTAAGTTATGATTATGAAGCAAATTCAATTCAGCACTACAGGAGAAAATAATGTCATTATTCAGCTTAGGTCAAGATCTGTTTGATAGTGGCAGTCAAACTGATAATATTATATTATTGCCTTTATTGTCATTGCATATAACAACGAAATTACAATTGCACGTCCCCTGGTGGAGACACATAAACAATATGAGCACTAATACATAAATGAAGACAAAACACAACATGGACATTAATGTTACTGTCTTTCAAACTCCAACTAAGCAAGCAAGCCGACCGCAAGCCAAGCCTCAAGCATATAAGCGTGAGTGATGTCGAATGGATCAGACTGAGATGCAGGAGGTTTTCTCTGATGATGAAAACCTCCTGTAGCTTTCTGTTCTTCATGGGTGGTCAGAAAGAGAGAGGAAGTGACATCATCTTCTCTTCACAGGCCTTCCCCGCGTGACTGTCTGGCAGCAAACACACCGTGTGTGTGAAACGGGCAGGACTGGACTCGCACAACGCCTCCTCTGACTCTATAGGTGTGCTGTGTTTACTCTCAGATCCGTCCACACACAAAGAGAACTTTCTCAGGGCAACTTACCAGATGATAAATGAGTTTTAAACATGAATACACCCTTGATAACAAAGGTTCCTCCGAAAGGAGGGTTTTGCAGTCATGAAGTTGAAGGATCATTGGATCCTTTCAGTGAACAAAACATTTGTTTCTTAATGCGAAACACATTTTAAAGAACCATTTTCCACTTTAAAAACCTACTGTGGTTCCATGGAACTATTTATTTTGAACATAAAGTGTAACTTTCTTTCTCTTGTTATTTTATTCTTAATGTAATCCTATATAGTGTAATTTCTGTAAAAGTTCAACAGATGGCGCCAGTTTGCCATTTAAAATCATACATACGACTTTAAATAACTGTTTATTCTCACACTATGATCTGATGTGCAGTTACTCGCATATATCAATCGTTTTCAGGATTATAAACAGTTATTAAACTGAGTTGAGTTATGAACTATAACCAGCAGGTGGCGCTACGGTAACGGGAAAGAAGCAAATAGTGATACATTTATTGATTGCAAAATAATTTATAAGAGCACTGAACTATAAGCTCTTCAGGTTTGTGATTTTAGCTTCTTATATAAATAAAACATGGTTGTGAAATCCGTCATGCTTTCTGTGAAACTGGTCTCTGTGTGGCATGTTATTTTAGTTTAATATAAAGCTGTTAACATTTGGACACACCTGTTGTTGTTTTTGAACTTCACCGTGCATTAAAAGTGTCATTCTTCAATTGGAGAGAGGCAGAACTTAAAATAATAAAAGTGCTATATTCAGTCAAATGCAAGTGTAATATTTAGTTAATTTTAGTCAAATACTGGTGCTTCATGTCAGACAAATTAAAACAAATCCAGATTTATTTTTGACAATAAAAGCTGGATCATTTCAAGATCTCAAGACATCTTTAGAAATATTAATCAGGCTATAATAAAATTTCAGAGATATTGTTCTAACTCAAATCCAATTAAACGTGTTTTAAACCAATAATAGTGCACACATTTTCCAACACACAGAATATAAATATGCAAATGATGATGATTTATTAGTGTTTAAAGTTTATAAGTTAACTGTTGCATTTCATCATTTATAACTGGATGTTATGATTTGCTGAATATCATGATAATGGGACATGCAATGCAAAACACACCGATACGATGGTAAATTTGGGCCAAATAAATAACACATATTATATTTGCAGAATCATGACTTATTTAACATTAAAGGGTTATTTTACTTAAAAATTATTATTCTGTTATTTATCACTCACACTCAAACCCGTAAAACTTTCGTTCATCTTTGAAACACAAATGAAGATCTTTGATGAAATCTGAGAGATTTCTGTCCCTCCATTGACAAGCTGCGCAACTACCACTTTGACGCTTCAAAAAGTTAATGAAGAGATTGTAAAACTAATCAATATGAATTGAGTGGTTAAGTCAAAATTTTCTGAAGAGACTCGACTGGTTTATATGATTAACATATTGAATTTAGGCTTTTATTCACATTTAAATGTAAATTGCATTGATCAGCGAACCAATGCTCAAAAGTGATGCGTAACACGAGAAAGAATCTCATTGGTTCTCGCTGAAGCTCAAACGTGATGCGTAACACGAGAATGATCCTCATTGGTTCTCGCTGAAGCTCAAACGTGATGCGTAACACGAGAATGATCCTCATTGGTTCTTGCTGAAGCTCAAACGTGATGCGTAACACGAGAATGATCCTCAATGGTTCTCGCTGAAGCTCAAACGTGATGCGTAACACGAGAATTAACCTCATTGGTTCTTGCTGAAGCTCAAACGTGATGCGTAACACGAGAATGATCCTCATTGGTTCTCGCTGAAGCTCAAACGTGATGCGTAACACGAGAATTAACCTCATTGGTTCTTGCTGAAGCTCAAACGTGATGCGTAACACGAGAATGATCCTCATTGGTTCTTGCTGAAGCTCAAACGTGATGCGTAACACGAGAATGAACCTCATTGGTTCTTGCAGAAGCTCAAACGTGATGCGTAACACGAGAATGATCCTCATTGGTTCTTGCAGAAGCTCAAACGTGATGCGTAACACGAGAATGAACCTCATTGGTTCTCGCAGAAGCTCAAACGTGATGCGTAACACGAGAATGATCCTCATTGGTTCTTGCAGAAGCTCAAACGTGATGCGTAACACGAGAATTAACCTCATTGGTTGTTACAGAAACTCAAACATGATGTGTAACACGAGAATGAATCTCATTGGTTCTTGCAGAAGCTCAAACGTGATGCGTAACACGAGAATGAAGCTCATTGGTTGTTACAGAAACTCAAACATGATGTGTAACACGAGAATTAATCTCATTGGCTCTTATGTAAAGCAAAGACGCTTGAGCTTCTGTTAACCACACCTGATGTTTGAGTTGATATAATGATGAAACGACATGAGATGAGTAATTAATGACAGAATTTCCACTTTTGACTGAATAATCCCTTTAAATAATGCAAGTAATGCCACAAAAATATTGCTATCGCATACTTAGGGGTAGCAATGCGGTAGCAACGTTGCTATGAGTGGTTGTTATGGCGTTGCTAAGTGCCCAGATATGGCTCTGGTGTCCCTCCTTTAACGTGGTTGTATCTCTCAGCTGTTCTCTGGTCGAGCAGGTGAAGCGCTGCGTCTGATCACTCAGTAAAACCGCAGTGTGAGGATCTGAGGAGTCTGGAGCACAAATCAAGTTAATTCGACAGTATTGCAGGCAAACAGCCCTAATAATGACGCGAGTTTGAACCTCGCGCTTGATAGCGCGTGCGTGCATGACCTCACTATTCCTCACAGCTGTGTGTGTGTGTGTGTGTGTGTGTGTGAGAGAGAGAGGAAGAAAGAGACGGAGCAGCAGCAGACGCGCTCGCTCGCGCTTCCCAGCGCTCCGTCGGTATGTCTCAACCCGTTCTCCGTGCATTAATATAAACACATGCGGGCTAACTTGATCCGCGTCAACGACAGCGTTGCGCACTGCATGCAAACATGGACGAGTCGTCTCTGCTGGATCTGCTGGAGTGTTCGGTGTGTCTGGAGCGCCTGGACACGAGCGCTAAAGTCCTGCCCTGTCAGCACACCTTCTGCCGCCGCTGCCTCGAGAACATCGTGAGCTCCAGACACGAGCTGCGCTGCCCGGAGTGCCGCATCCTAGTGGACTCCGCGGTCGACGATCTACCGGCCAACATCCTGCTGGTCCGCTTACTGGACGGGATTAAACAGCGCCCGAGGAACGGGGGAGGGAGGACGGGGCTCGTGGGATGCGCGGCCGGAGTATCGGCGTCTCCCCCGGGCACAACTGTGCGGGACCTGCCCGTCTCCACACGCAACTCCCCGGTCAAGGTTTGTGCGGTTCTGATTGATTCGTGCTGTGCTGTGCTGTTGATGATGGGTGAAGCGCACGTGCTGTTGCGGGTCGAGTGTGTTTGCCAGAAGCTTCAGTACTTGGATTGAGTAACAACACTGTGAAATTGTATTTTCTAAATGAAACCCAAGGTTAAGGAGTACCTTGAGAAAATGCCACGCGCAGCTCCCGGTCAAGGCTTGTGCGGTTCTGATTGATCCGTGTTGTGCTGTTGATGAGATGAGACATTGTGGAAGCACTGGTACTTTTGTAACGCAGGTGTTGTTGTCCTATATGTTGGGTGTGTTTTGAAAATTGGATCCTGAGTCAGTAATAAAGTTTTAATTTGATTGATTGATTGATTGAATCGCACGTGCTGTTACAGGACGAGTGAAGCTTCTGTACTTCCACTGTATACAATTATTTCCTAAATGAAACCAAGGTTATTGGAGTACCTTATGGACATACATGGCGAATTTAGATAAGGTGCAAGTGTTGCTATACATACATGCAGGTGTTTTCTTTTTAGATGCAATCCCCCCCCCCCCCTAAATATGATCATCCTCATGATGCCAGGGAACCCCATCCTATAATTGAAATGAAAGCTATCTTTTATAAACACCAAAGTTATACACTGATATTATACATTAATATTATGGATCTAAAATTAGTTTCTATTAAGTTTTATTATTATTATTATTTTCTACTCACTACAGTAATGTACTGTTAAATGTATTATTAATTTATTTGTTTAATTTTAATACAATTATTTATTTTTAATAAATGCATTAATTCATATTTTTTTACTCACAATATAATATAAAGTTTATAATATTGTTTATTAAATTAATGTATTTGTTTTATTTTAGTCAATAGGCCCAATTTATTTATTTTATCATTGTTTAACCTAATATAAAATATTTTTTTAGAAATGTAATGTTTATTTTTAATAAATGTATTTAGGAATATTTATTTATATTAATAAATTATGTATTTAAAATTTGTTTTACTCATATTTAATAATATTTATTTTTAATAAATATATTTATTAATATTAATAATTATTTTTTATTTATTTTTACTAATTTATTTTAATCATTTTTAATTATTATTATTTTTTAAACAGTTTTTCCTGTCATTTCCTTGCACACCCTAGTTTGCTAATTCTGCAAATACTCCAAATAGCACAGCACACTTCTTTTGCCTTTCATATCTTTGCGTTATGTAATAAATATTGCGCGAGATTCCTGTGGAAGTCTTCATCTGCAGCGAGTTTAATGACGTCACACGGGTTTACTTGCTCTCGGCCCAGTCTCACATCTGAGATCAGACACGGTCCTCAGTGTTTCTGCTGGGGAAGAGACACTGCATGAAGCATGAGCTGTGTTTTAATGTAAACGAGAAATATGAACTGAACTGAGATCAGTTATTGCTTATTTGTGTCAGAAATATCGCTGTTCTTCTCTACACACACGTGCCACTCGAAAGTTTGAGCACTTCACTGAATTCAGTCTCATTATCAGATATTTGAGTCTAAAGGCTTTTGCTTAAATGCTTGACATTAGGTTTGTATATGAATTGGGTTTAAAGTTTGTATATGACAATAACATTGATTATTGTTTTTTTTCCTTTAATGAATCAAGTGCACATGTTCCTCCAATAGTTTTAGGCTATGTTTACATGGAAACGATCTGAAGAGAAAACGCTAAAGTGGCGTTGCGTTATCACTTTTTATTCTGCGTTTAGACGAGCGTTATGGGGGGAAATCTGCGTGCATATGGTGACGCAAAAGTGTGTGAGATTGGATGTAGTGTGCACTCCAGACGGCTAGGTGGCGATGTGGAGCACTGAGAGTGAAAGAGACGCTGACACAGTTCTACATGTTTAATACGGTAAAGCTGCTGCTTTAACCCTCGCTGCTCTTCACGTGTCGCTCAATAATGACAGATTTTTATTTAATTTTTTGTCAATGAAATTAATGCTATATTTTAGTTTGATAATGTTTTGTTATTTTCCTGTACTGGCGCATGCCTGTGACGTAAACGTGTACGTGACGCCTTCACTGTCTAGCAGACTTTCGCGTTTTTACCGTTTTTACCCTTTAGACGGGAACGCGACGGTGGAGCGTTTTTAAGATTTCCACTCTGGAGGGTGGTTTCACTTTTTTGTGTTTTTAAGCCCCAAAAACGCCGTCGCCGTGTAAACGAAACGCACATCCGATAAAATATTTTTACGTTTTCACTCGCGAGCGTTCTCGTGTAAACAGGGCCTTAATCATCATTTGATAAAGTGGTAAATGAATGAGTATATTTTCATGGGATCATGATTTAGGCTACACTGCTTTCAACTTTTTATGCGTTTCGTCTTTTATGTGTTTCGGCGGCGTTTTGGTGGCCTGAAAACACGATCTATTGAAAACTGCATTTAAAGTGCAAATTTTTAAAAATGATATCATCGTCTCCCTGTAAACTACAAAAACTAGAATTTGTGAAATCGGTGACGTCATGCACGTGTGTATTACGTATTCAGGTGTGTAGTGTTTGTTTACAAAGTGACATCGCCATCTACTGGCCTGACAGCAGAATACAGCGTTTTTATTCTCGTTCATGGATTAAAAAATACAAAGGAAAATTAAAAAAATTAAAACTTAGTCCATCGTTGTTGTGTTAACGTATCCTAAAATACTATTGAAGGAGGAACAGGCTGTGAAATTTAATATAATATAATATAATATTTAAATACTTTGGCAAAATTTAAATAAAAAAAAAAAAAATAATTGCACAATTATTGCTGTTATCCTACTGTACATTATTATGATTAGATAGAATGACCATGATTAGACGATTAAATAATAATTGTGACAATGCATGAATGTAAATATCTATATTGATAGTGCCATGATTAATCTATTAATGTATAATGTGGAAAGCAGTCGTAATAAAGAATAAGCAGATGTGACGGTTACACTTTATTTTAAGGTGTCCGTGTAACACTGTATTTATACATTTATGTGAGTAATATTAATTAACTACATGCATTTACTTTAAGGTTAGGATTAGGTTTGGTTTAGGGTTAGTTGCATGTAATTATTCATAATTTATATAGCATAGAAACTGCATGACGATGTGATTGGTCAACTGCGATTGGCTGTTGCTATAGTAGCAGGATGTTTTTCTATGGAGAGACGTTTCTTTGAGATGCTCTGGCATTGTTGTCTTGGTCTATTGTAGTAGTGCTGGTGTGTGTTGAAGCGGTCACACACACACACACACACACACACACACACACACACACACACACACACACACACACACACACACACACACATCAGTCCCGCAGGAGCGACGCAGTGTGAACTGATGTCTCTCACAGGTCAGAGGACAGACTCTGCTGACGCTGCGTGTGTGTGTGTGTGTGTGTGTGTGAGAGTGTGTGTGAGTCTCTCAGAAAACAGCTTCTAAGTCGGGGGGAAACTGTCTGAATTCATTTAAACATGGCAAAATATGTCGCTCTGATCTGAGAGTATTGATCACTGAATCAATGCATCGCTAAATGATCCAAAGTACAATATATGCGATGAGTTTTTTATGTTATGAATGGCGTGTGCATATTCCACGCTGATGAAAAGCAATGCGAGGTGTGTGTGTTGTGTTGTGGCTTCATGGTCAATGAGACGCTGGCCATTATAAACCCGCATTGATCGTCTACATGTTTGGCAGAGAGAGAACTGAAGCCGTGGCCACAGACACACTGACGTGTTCATCATAAACCGCTCTATTAGACACACAATTAGCTGAAGAATTCATATGCGAAGAATTTCTCATAAGATTTGCATGAAATATTAACCCTGTGAAGCGACTGCATCGTATTTCTAAGGCCTTTAAATGATCAAACCGTTCCTGAAAACCTGTTGCACACAATCTTCAGCCTCTCTGCTGGGAAATATGAGTTCTGTCAAGCAAACGTAAGAATAACTTTGATATTATTAGTAATATTTCACCTGCATGGAAGAAGCATTTTATTGACAGACATCATTTTATTGAAAAATCACGAGTATCAAAGATGATCATCAGGATTTTAAAAAGGTTTATTTGTTCATCATTGTATTGCAAAGCATTATATGTTTTGAGCTTTGATAATCAAACTAAGCATTAAAATATCATCTCACTAAGACGTAATATTGGCAGATATACTGATATTTGCTGTTCTAAAGATCTCATCGATTACAAGCTATCAGAATTTCATCAAACTTTTTGTCCATAAAAATATCAGCATTTGCACCAAATTGCATTTTTTTTCTCTGAATGAAACAAAGCGTGATCTTTCAGGTGTGTGTGTGTGTGTGTGTGTGTGTGATGAGTGAGTGAGTGAGTGTGTGTGTGTGTGATGAGTGTGTGTGTGTGTGTGTGTGTGTGTGATATGTGTGTGTGTGATATGTGTGTGTGTGATATGTGTGTGTGTGTGTGTGAGATGAGTGTGTGAGTGTGTGAGTGAGTGTATGTGTGTGTGTGTGTGTGATGAGTGTGTGTGTGTGTGTGTGATGAGTGTGTGTGTGTGTGTGTGTGTGTGAGATGAGTGTGAGATGAGTGTGTGTGTGTGTGTGTGATGAGTGAGTGAGTGAGTGAGTGTGTGTGTGTGTGAGTGAGTGAGTGAGTGAGTGAGTGTGTGTGTGTGTGATGAGTGTGTGTGTGTGTGTGTGTGTGTGTGTGTGTGTGTGTGATATGTGTGTGTGTGATATGTGTGTGTGTGATATGTGTGTGTGTGTGTGTGTGTGAGATGAGTGTGTGAGTGTGTGAGTGAGTGTATGTGTGTGTGTGTGTGTGTGATGAGTGTGTGTGTGTGTGTGTGATGAGTGTGTGTGTGTGTGTGTGTGTGATGAGTGTGTGTGTGTGTGTGTGTGTGTGTGTGTGTGTGAGATGAGTGTGAGATGAGTGTGTGTGTGTGTGATGAGTGAGTGAGTGAGTGAGTGAGTGTGTGTGTGTGTGAGTGAGTGAGTGTGTGTGTGTGAGTGAGTGAGTGAGTGGTGAGTGTGTGTGTGATGAGTGTGTGTGTGAGTGTGTGAGTGAGTGAGTGAGTGAGTGAGTGAGTGGTGAGTGTGTGTGTGTGTGTGTGTGTGTGATATGTGTGTGTGTGATGTGTGTGTGTGTGTGTGTGTGTGTGTGTGTGTGTGTGTGTGTGTGTGTGTGTGTGAGATGAGTGTGTGAGTGAGTGAGTGTGTGTGTGTGTGTGTGTGTGTGTGTGATGAGTGTGTGTGTGTGTGTGTGATGAGTGTGTGTGATGAGTGTGTGTGTGTGTGTGTGTGTGAGATGAGTGTGTGTGTGTGTGTGTGAGATGAGTGAGTTTGTGTGTGTGTGTGTGTGTGTGTGTGTGTGAGTGTGTGTGTGTGTGTGTGTGAGTGAGTGAGTGAGTGAGTGAGTGAGTGTGTGTGTGATGAGTGTGTGTGTGTGTGTGTGTGTGTGTGAGATGAGTGAGTGTGTGTGTGTGTGTGAGTGAGTGAGTGTGTGTGTGTGAGTGAGTGAGTGAGTGGTGAGTGTGTGTGTGATGAGTGTGTGTGTGTGTGTGTGTGTGTGATGAGTGAGTGATGTGTGTGTGTGATGAGTGTGTGTGTGTGTGTGTGTGTGAGTGTGTGTGTGAGTGTGTGTGTGAGTGTGTGTGTGTGTGTGTGTGTGTGTGTGTGTGTGTGTGTGTGTGTGTGTGATTTAGTGTGTGTGATTTAGTGTGTGTGTGTGTGAGTGTGTGTGTGTGTGTGTGTGTGTGTGTGTGTTTGATGAGTGAGTGATGTGTGTGTGTGTGATGAGTGGTGTGTGTGTGTGTGTGTGTGTGTGTGTGTGTGTGTGTGTGTGTGTGTGTGTGTGAGTGTGTGTGTGAGTGTGTGTGTGTGTGTGTGTGTGATTTAGTGTGTGTGATTTAGTGTGTGTGTGTGTGAGTGTTCATCACGTCTCAGATCTGCTCTTTAATGATGTTCACGTTGCTTCTTCAAGCCTGGAAAATGCGTCAAAGATATTCTGTTCTATGCATATATCTTTTCATGTTAAATGCATTATTATATTTGCAGATTCCTTACATGTGTCTTTACACATGTTTTAACACATCATATTTTCTTAAGGTGTAACAATGCAATAGATAAGTATTATATAACGCATTATAACAGTGGTTACAATTAATAATAATAATAATAATTAATAATAATTCGTTACATTTATATAGCGCTTTATCTGAGACCTCAAAGCGCTTTACATAGAAGGGGGGAATCTCCTCAACCATCACCAATGTGCAGCATCCACTTGGATGATGCGACGGCAGCCATATTGCGCCAGAACGCCCACCACACACCAGCTTACTGGTGGAGAGGAGACAGTGATGAAGCCAATCAGTATATGGGGATGATTAGGAGGCCATGATGGACAGAGGCCAAGGGGCAA
>NC_136882.1:39267532-39320032 GCF_949152265.1 Phoxinus phoxinus
ACTGGTGAAATATCAGCGCTCTTGGAACGACTCTCATCCAAATAATAGCCTACAAATATTTACAATAATACTACTATGAGCAATATATTTATGGTGTAAACATTGGGCCAACTGATGATATTTATGTTTTATGAATCATTTTTCTAAGACAAGTGAATTTTTGAAGGCTACCAGGAACCAATTAATGATTCACAATATGTACACATTCATTATTTATGCATGTTATTATTTAACTTGTTTGATATCATAGTGCTGACATCATTATAATACATCTGATTTCTCTAAATGTCATAATCATTCGTTTTAACAAACAAGTATTCATAACTTCAATGAGCTCATTGTTTGAATGAATACATTTGTAGCTAACTGTGACTTATATATGTACACTTCTGAAATGCATAATTTAGCCCGTCGGATAACAGAACACTGTAAACTGTAATGAGGACTCGTGCACTTTCTGTAACGCTGCTTTGAAATGATGTGTTGTGCATAAATGTGAAGTCGCTTGCTCTGCCGTGATTGGTCCGTGTGGTTTGAGAAGCGAGATGGAGATCTTCAGTAAACACACAGAGACGTGTCTTCAGACTCTTCAGCATTAATGTTTCATGTCTCGCCGCTGGTGAAGAGAAGAAGACACGACTCTGACTCCTCGTCTCTGGAGACGCTCCTGATCTCCTATAATGACACACAACACATTCATATGGAGGATCTCTGGATATTATATATTGCTTTATGTTATGAGACCATTCTAAAGTGTTACGGAAAGGTTGCACAAAAAAGAACATTACAAAATATTAATATTAAACAAAAGCCAATTCCTGCTGTTTTAGGATATATTCAAATTTTTCTATTATTAGTCATTTTTTTAATGTTTAATCTTTTCGTAACACTTTAGAATAAGGTCTCATTACATTGAGCAATATATACAGTATTTATTAACCTTTATCAATGTTGGTTAATAATCTTCATGTGCATGTTAGTTCACAATGCATTAACGAATTTATGTATTAGTAAATGTTGAGATTAACATTTACATTAAGATAATAAATGCACTGAAAGAGAAAGAAACGCTGACACAGTTCTTCATGTTTAATACGGTAAAGCTGCTGTTTTAACCCTCGGTGTCGCTCAAAATTATTTATTTTTTTGTCAATGAAATTAATGCTATATTAGTTTGATAATGTTTTGTTATTTTCCTGTACTGGCGCATGCCTGTGACATAAACGCGTACGCGACGCCTTCACTGTCTAGCAGACTTTTGTGTTTTTACCGTTTTTACCCTTTAGACGGGAACGCGACGGTGGAGCGTTTTTAAGATCTCCACTCTGGAGGGTGGTTTTCACTTTTTTGCGTTTTTAAGCCCCAAAAACGCCGTCGCCGTGTAAACGAAACGCACATCCGATAAAATATTTGTACGTTTTCACCCGCGAGCGTTCTCGTGTGAACAGGGCCTAAGAAACGACCAGCACACTCCACATAATAATAAAAGCACGCGCACGAGCTCTCGCTTGTAAACGTATTGGCTGCAATCTGAAACATCACCGCTAGGTGCCGCTGAAAACTACACATAGCCCCTTTAAAAAGTGTATACTTAAAAAAAAATCGTTTTGCTTGTTTTGTCTACTGAAGTCATGTGGATTATATTAAAGTTGCGTAAATATGGACTACAGTGATCCCTGTCACCAGAGACGGTGCACTCGACTCGTTTTATTATCAATGGCAGAAAATTAAACGCATAATATATTCCGTAATAAATACAAATCTAAATACAAGAACCGATCTCTGATTGGTTAAGTGGAGCGGCCGTTAGAAGCTCAAATAATGTAAATAATGAGGGAACTCCTCTTTTTCTGAACAGTAATACATTAATAATACATTAATAATACCCATTACGCATTACGATGCGGTGAATCTGAGAAGCTGGTCATCCTCTCTGATCACGAGGTCATGAGTTTGCACTTCAGAAGCTCCTCATTCGTCATCTCAGAGTAAACAATGCGCAGACACAGCTGGGACGCGTCCCGAGAGTCCGACGATTCGTGCTATTTCTGTGCTGATGGGAGAGTAACACAACACTCATTAGCTCATTTAGAGAAGCTTTTAGAGGAACGATCTCCATTACAAGAGTGAAAAACGACTGCAAACCACAAATAAAGGACTTGTACGGCGAAACTAATTATTGTACAATGAAATTAAAAGTGCATCTCGCTCGATTATTTTCTATTTTTTTGAAATGCAAAGCAAATCATTGGCATCCGATGAATAAGTGTGACATCAGAACGGCTTCACATTATCAAACGCTTGAATTGAAAACAATCAAACTAAGATTTTAAAGAGTTCAGATTGTAAATTCGGAACTCGCTCTGATTCACATCCACACTACAGTAGTCTTTCACAAACACAAGATTTTTCCATGTTTTGATTAAAAATGTAACTTTTTTTTATGAAACCGGCCCACATTGGATTTTCGTGTGTTTAACATCAGAGGCTCTGTTCGTACCGTTCTGATATTCCTGTGGAAAGAGTTAAAGAACTGTGAGCTGGACTGTTGTTTCTTTGGAGGTTGTGAATGTGTGACAGCGAGAGCTCGTTCCTCTCCTGTGTGTGTGTGTGTGTGTGTGTGTGTGTGTGTGTGTGTGTGTGTGTGTGTGAGAGAGAGAGAGATGTTGTGTGTGTCTGTGTGTGTGTGAGAGATGTTCTGGTGGAGTAATGAATGTTCTGTGTGTGTGTGTGTGTGTGAGAGAGAGAGAGAGATGTTCTCTGTGTGTGTGTGTGTGTGTGTGAGAGAGAGATGTTGTGTGTGTGTGTGTGTGTGTGTGTGTGTGTGTGTGTGTGTGTGTGTGTGTGTGTGTGTGAGTGAGATGTTCTGGTGGAGTGATGAATGTTCTCTGTGTGTTTGATTGTGTGTGTGTGTGTGTGTGTGGGTGTGTGTGAGAGAGATGTTGTGTGTGTGTGTGTGTGTGTGTGTGAGATGTTGTGTGTGTGTGTGTGTGTGTGTGTGTGAGAGAGAGATGTTCTGGTGGAGTAATGAATGTTGTGTGTGTGTGTGTGTGTGTGTGTGTGTGAGAGAGAGATGTTCTGGTGGAGTAATGAATGTTGTGTGTGTGTGTGTGTGTGTGTGTGTGTATAGAGGTGGTCATCAGCTCTTGTACTGATGCATGTTTGGACACTCGCTGCTCCTCATTATTTCTGTCTGGGAGCTGATGATAATAAAGGACTCCTGAAAGTGTGTGTGTGTGTGTTCAGGACTCCTGAAAGTGTGTGTGTGTGTGTTCAGGACTCCTGAGAGTGTGTGTGTGTGTGTGTGTGTGTCTCCGGGGAGGCAGTGGACAGTAGAGCAGATCTCGTGCCGGTTCTGTGTAATGAGCGTTTGCTTGTTGACACTGTGCGGTGAGAAGCTCATCTATATTCATGTGTGTGTGTGTGAGATGCTGGCGTGTGGATGGAGGAAAGCTTCAGACAGACAGACATCTTCAGTAACGCTCTCCGTGACTAATGCAACACCAAGTCTTGTAGTTTATTCACTAAAGATAAGCAGGATTATCAGTCATTATTGCTTAATAAACTCTGACTGATCAAACCTGGACACAAAGCATCTGACTGCATATTATCCTGCATATTACTGGGATACTTATCATAAATAAATAAATGCATGTGAAATATTAATTTGATTCGGTCGGTCCTGGACTCTGTATTGAACCCTTAATTCTGCTGCCAGTAAACTGAGTTGTATCCCTAAATCAGTTTTATTTTTTCTCATATTGTGATTTTTTTTTTCTGGATTTTTTTTTTTTTGCTTACATATTTTCTAGATTAGTGCTTATTGAATTTGAATTTAATTTGAATATTTAAGAACCATATCTGATTAATTGATATCATGACATTATACAGTTTGATTTTTGTAAAAAATGTAATCAATTATTAGTCCCTATGAAATCTCCCAAAATTCCAGAATTCTTCTGTAATTTCTACCGGTTTAAATCTTTTCTGTATTCCTCTTTGGTGGTTTAATTTATATATATATATATATATTTTTAGTAATCAAAAAGCATGTCTAATTAATCTAATCTAATTAATTGTAAATCATATAACATATACACTTTAATTAGTTAAAATTGTAATAAATTATTACATTAAATCCCTGTAACATCCTCCCACCACCCCAAAAAAAATAAAATAATTTGTTATGAATATTTTTTAATATTTTTTTATTATTTCCCAGATTCAGTTTTCTTTTTAAATCTTTTCTGGATTCCGCTTTAATGGTTTAATTGAATTGTAGTAATTAAAAAAAGTAAAAATGTCAATGTCACGAAATCTTTAAACAGTTTATTTTTAAAACATTTTACATTTAATTTTTTCCCCAAATTCTGTTTTAATTTCACCAGATTATTTGTATTTGTATTTTTATAAAAAAAAAAAAAAAAAAAATCTGGATTCCGTTTTAATTGTTTAATTAAATTATTAATCAAAAATCACATCTAATTTATCAAATTCCTATATCTTTAATAACTTAATAATACTTTTTTTTTTGTAATAATAGGCCCTATAAAATATAAATATTTTGAAATAAAACAAATTTCAAGAAAACAAATTTGCCCTACTTTTGATTCACTCACTTCCAAATATGCCAAATATGTGACATTTGGTGTTGTACTGTAAGTTCAGCTTTGATGACAGACTTCAGGCATTATATTCTCTGCGTGCTGAAATCACAGCCACAGTTGCATACGCATAAGCCGTGGATGTGTGTTGAAGTGAGGAACAGGAGTGTGTGTAGCGGTTCTCCACACAGAGACAGAACCAGGAGTTAAACTGAGAGAAGCGCTTCGTCCCGTTGAGGGGAATAAACTGAGGGATGAAGCCAATCTTCCTAAAGCTCTCCCGATCGCATCCCTTCACTCCTGCTCTCGTCTTAATGGGACGTAACCATGCCAACATGACATGCTGGGAATCTCCCTGAAGGATCCAGTGTGTTCATTATGAGTTTGACTCTGATAATGAGTGATGGTTTATTCTGAACATTCACTGGAATTAGTGGTAATCCGAGATCTCACGCCGTTTCTTTTTTATGGAATATTGCAGTATTTTTTTTAAATAAATTATCATTTTTAAAAATTCATCTTTAATCAGAATAACTTCTCTTCTCTGATGATGTGGGCGGGGCAACCTGTCAATCACATGAGATCAGCCAATAGCAAACCACAACCACCCAATCAATTCCCAACAGACACACTCAAGCCCCGCCCACATGTGTTCTTGTTCCTGAAGCGTTTATCTCGGATATACGACACAATAGAGGAGAAAAGATGAGCAAATAGCAAACGTTTCATATTCTGCTGTAAAGAAGCTCTACAAAGACAATATCATCCTTCAGATCAAGTTTCAGTTTGCAGTCAAATTACAGTATTTTAAGCGAAAAAAGTGTACATAATAAAAAGTAATCGCAAAATGTTTTGTAACAGCGCTCAGTGATAATCAATGATAAAATAGTCTGCAAGAAATGTCATTATTGATTTGCATAGATTTGCCGTTACATCCGTGTTTCCCAGAGGAGCAGAACTGTGAGGTCAAGGGGTCACCAGGGGTCAGAGGTCAAACCTTCCCACACAAACCGCATTGTGATTATGGAAATGAGCACAAACAGAATAATGAATCACCATAGAGTCAAATGAGGTGCCGTCCCAGCACACATCCATACAAGCTTGATGGTTTAACGTTCAAATCAACGGTTTTCAACATTAATAATAATCATAAATGTGTCTTGAGCATCAGATCATCATATTATTCTGATTTCTGAAGGATCATGTGACACTGAAGACTGGAGTAATGATGCTGAACATTCAGCTTTGATCAGGAATAAATTACATTTGATATATATTCACATTAAAAATATCGTCACATGTAATATTTCACAATTTTTACTGTATTTTTGATCAAATAAAAAGAGACTTAAAAATAATCTTATTTATTATGATATTTTTTTGACCACTATAGTTTATGTTATGATGTTTTTGCCAAAGAGATAAGTTATAAATATTAAAACATTAATACTGCTTGAATTAAAATGTTCTCTAAACAATTATTTTGTTGTTTACTATTCAGGAAGTGAAATATACCAATGTAATTTAATGAAATAAAACATAAGCAAAAAAGATTAACTAATCTTTTCCTTTTAAATGGTCGTGTAAATTCAAGTCATCTGAGAACATTCATGTTTTTGTCAGGTTCTTCTGTGTGTGTGTGTGTGTGTGTGTGTGTTTGTGTGTGTGTGTTTGTGTGAGTGTGTGTGTGTGTTTGTGTGTGTGTGTGTGTGTTTGTGTGTGTGTGTGTGTTTTCCCTCTCTTTGGAAGCGAGCTGGAGAAAAGAGAGAGAATTAAAAGATATAAAGTCAAAATTGCTAGTTTATTTCTCTCAATTCTGACTTTATATCTCGCAATTCTGAGAATTTAGTTCAATTGTGAGATAAAATTCGTAATATTCTGTGGCGTAAACAAGCTTCCATAGAAAACAACTATTTTAAATTGTAATATGTCACAATTTTACTGTATTTTTAAATGCAGCCTTGGTGAGCAGAAGAGACTTCTTTCAAAAACTTTAAAGAGGTCCTATAACACCCTTTTCACAAGATGTAAAATAAGTCTCTGATGTCCCCAGAGTGTGTGTGTGTAGTTTTAGCTCAAAATACCCCACAGATATTTTTATATATCATGTTAAAATTGTCACTTTTTGAGGGTGAGCAAAAACACACCGTTTTGTGTCTGTCCCTTTAAATGCAAATGAGCTGCTGCTCCCGGCACAGGGGGCGGAGCTTCAAGAGCTTGTGTCCTTTTACCTGTGAAGTGACGACATGTAGAACAGGACATTTCTGAATGGTTAGTTGATGAATTTATGTAGATTATGTGTAGTTATTTTCTAGTCATTGATTAGCATATTCTGTCATGATAATCTATAAATCGTGTTCAGGGGGCGGGGTTATGTAAATTCTAGGGTTGGTGATGTCACTAACGGGAGGAATGTCGTGTAGTTCCTATCAGCCGTTTGTTGTAGTCCTTAAAAAGCGATTTCTTTAAAAGCAAATATCTCCCTTTGCTCTGAACTTTGAGTGTTGTAACTTTGCAGATGTTGTTTATGATCAAACAGCAACATTACACACTAACTACAGTTAGAAAAGCGAAATCATAATCAAACACCCCTTTAAAAAATCTTTTACTTTTTGAACGGTAGTCATCGATGAGAACAATCATGTTTTCCTCATATCACAGAAAAGGTAAATATCGCAATGTCAGTTTTTTCCCAATATTGTGTGTCATGATCGTCTCTCGCTCGGTTCAGAGGATTTCTGCTGGAATACTGTCAGGTTCTCAGTGTTTGGCTGAAGTAAAGGGAGTGTGTGTGTGTGTGTGTGTGTGTGTTATTTCCCCTCTCTTTGAAAGCGAGTGGGAGAGTTTGGGTTTTGCTCTTGGAAACGCTCTCTCTCTTTCCTCTGAGACGAGAGCAGGAATGCGTTCTGTGGAAAAGATGAGCGGCCGCGGGTCGCTAATGGTTTGAGCCGCGGGTCTTCGTCAGGTGGACTGGGGTCAGCCAGGGGTAAGATGAGCCGCTTGAGGAAGAAGCAGTGTTACATAAGTGATGAGGACACGTTTAGAAATGTGCTGTGAACAGGTTGATGCGGTGTGGAGAGAATCACACACACACACACACACACACACACACACACACACACGCACACACGCACACGCACACACACACACACACGCACACACACACACGAGCATTTAAAAGCAGGTGTCCATCAGTGGATATAGTAGGGATATAAACGCTCCTGTGTGTGTGTGTGTGTGTGTGTGCGTGCGTGTGTGTGTGTGATGGGCAGGTTTAGGGATAGGGGCAGTGTGTGTGTGTGTGTGTGTGTGTGTGTGTGTGTGTGTGTGTGTGTGTGTGTGTGTGATGGGCAGGTTTAGGGATAGGGGCAGTGTGTGTGTGTGTGTGTGTGTGTGTGTGATGGGCAGGTTTAGGGATAGGGGCAGTGTGTGTGTGTGTGTGTGTGTGTGTATGTGTGTAAGCGCTCGGTGAAGAGTGTCAAAAACAACATGTCTTTGAATTTTTGATCACCGTAGCCAATCACAGACATGTATGTTGAGCGTGTGAACACAATGGCCAATCAGAGGCGTTTAAGAATCCGTTCAACTGCGCTTAAAATGCTAGAGAGAAATGATGGCAGCGTCACATTTTTTACATTCCAGAATCAAATATGAATGAACACTCAGTATTTGACATTGTTTAGTGTGTATTTGACTGTTTAAGCGCAATAAGCGGTGAAAAATAACTGAGTTTATCACTGAGAGGCTTTATGTGCCGCACCAAATCTGCGGGAATGAGTAAAATTATTTCCACGTCGAAATTCAAGCCTGTTAACAGCAACAATATTCATGCGGAGCAAATGAAGCGAGTGAGTGAAGAGAGGCGGGTTTTTGAGAGATGAGAGAGAGAGAAAGAGCAGCTGGTATCGTCTCTCTATTCTGGGGAAAATTTGTATTGGAAGCATTTCAGTATTAATATGTATATTTTTGACAACACTACATTTCACTTGGTTTATTATTTCAGATGCTTTTTAGAAAGACTATGAAAAATGTATATATTATATATAATATTCAACCAAAGTGTCTAATGACTGTTACACGCCGCTGCTGAAACACACACTTTTTTGGCTCGTCAATGTCAAGCCCTGATGACAATAAGAATGATGGATGATGACATGCACTGTAATATAAAAGCTGAAGACGCTTTACTCCAAAGAAACTCACATTTTCACATTTCTCAGTTGATGCATGTTCAGGAAATCTGTTCCCACATCTTCACTTCTACATGTAACTCTTTATAAATGTTGAAGTTCCCGGAGATATCTGGTGTGTCGGATCTTCCGGGACTCATCTATCTGTGTGTTACTGAGCCGGTGTGAGTCATCTCCCGTGATCCGCTTCTCCTCGCGAGTGTTTAGTCTGTAAAAAGTTCAGCTCAGCGTATGTTTATGGAAAGATGATCTTTTTTATGAATGGAGACGTGCATGATTCAGCCGGAGCTCCATTCTCTGTGGTCGTGTTATTGAAGAAACACTTTTAAAGCCTTTATATATATATATATATCTACAGGTGAAACTGGAAAAATTATAATATGGTGCAAAAGTTCATTTATTTCAGTAATTCAACTTAAAAGGTGAAACTAATATATTATATAGACTCATTACATGCAAAGTGAGATATTTCAAGCCTTTATTTGTTATGATTTTGATGATTATGGTTCTGGGTTTGAGGACAGGAATCTCGGCAGCAGGTGCAGCGAGTCGGATCTGATGTCACTGATGTCATGTGACAGCTGGGCCAGAAGCACACAGTTATGATGACATCACTGCGTGGTCACTATGGTTACGCTGCATGATGAGGTGAAAGCTGAGCCTCGGCTGGTTCTTGCGGTCTGGGAAAATCGCTCCTTTGCGGATGCTTGTTACACAGCGGAATGAACGCTTGCCAGATGAAATCTGATTCATCCAAATCTCATTCCTGAACACTGACTGAAGGGTGTAAATATGAATATACATATATTATTCATTACAGATCTACGGGAGACAATAGTGTCATTATTCAGCTCAATTCAGTTCAAGTTTCATTCACATTATAATGCTGTCATATCGATAATGTTGCTTAATATTAAGTGTCTTTTAAACCCCTTATATTGGCATAGAGACAAATCATGAAAGAATGATAGAAACCTCAGTTTGTTTTCATGCCAAGAGTTCATAAGATAGCATCCGTTCAATTCTTTTAGAAAAAAAGCTCTGAAAATGTTTTAAATATAAAGAAAACAGTAATAGATTCAGCATTAGTGATGTGTCAGCGAGCTATAATGGACATATGTGATCTTCTGTGTTTCTTAGAGGTTGAATTCATTTCAGAATCTGCCAAACTTCCAACACTACTTCTGAATAGGATGTCTACTTCATAAATTGTATGTAAATTGTAAAAATAATGGTTCGGACTCAAACCACATATGGAGATGGAGGCGCCCTTATATGGGCAGTGATGTCCACTAGTGGAGAAGTGTGGTACTGCGCCCAAACTACATCTCACTGAACGCTCATTTACTGAGATATCAACCTAACATTTGAAACACAACTTGTTCAGATTTTTGACTTTGATTTTTTTTGCAGTTTTAGAGTCCTCCAGGTTTTTAAAATATATATTTTATATAAAATATGAATAATTACATTTTGAACATTGTACATTTTCATAACTCAAACTTCTATAACTTTTCTTAATTTATTTCACTTCTACAAAAATCTGCCAAATGTCTTCTTTAAAACAAGACCAATCTTACATCTATATTCCAAAGCATTCCTAAATTACAAATTTATTTAAGTTCGGAATGTGCATTTTCATGTCTATTAAAAAAAAGGGGGGTGCGCTTAACCCCAGTTGAGGATAGCTATATTTCCATCCACCTATTTTTGTGAATTTTGGGATATTGCACTGATTGGAAACATCATTTTTTAAAATGTGCATAAAAAATTTAGGTGCATTATTATTTTTATCCGATAAGAAGACGTGCATACACTATGAAGGAAACACATTTACATAATAAATCCTCAATAAACGCACGTGACTTTGGCTCAGCGGAGACTGTGATTGGATAACTGGAGTAACCAGCGGACCAATGGCATCGCAGCGTCTCAGATGTTGGTTTGGTGTTTCTGAAACGCTGGAGTCGAAGTGTGTGATTTGGTGTAATTCCCTCCAGAAGTGTTTCATCTGACGCTCTGAGACGCTCGTTCATGATGGCCGATTGCAGAAACGTACACTTTTATTACTGATATTCTGCAGCAGTTTCCCATGAAGTGACGATTTTGTTCTCTTGATGGAAACGCTGCATTATTTGCAAATGTTTTATGCAATATTCCAACTTTGTGCATAAGTTAAATTTGCAACTTTGCATGGAAACAGAGCTAATGGCAAGAAAATCTGTAAAAAATTTTGATCAAAACTGACTAAATGCTAAAAAAAAAAATTTTTTAAATGGAATATTGCACTGTTTATTATAAATGATTCATTTGTGCACATCATTATTGTTTTAAATTCATGTTCCTGGTAATCTTAAATCATCTCTTCTAATCTCTGATGACGAGACACACACACATTTGTACATTTGTTCTTGTTCCAGAAGCCGTGTCACTCAAATAAATGTCACTATAGCTAAGAAAAGATGTTTCACGCTGACTTCATTATTATTATACTGCTGCTGGTTGTGCACAAACACTGAGATTTACTGCTGCAAATTCACATCTAGTTATACATGAATGTGTTTTCTCCGAGTTCTTTTGAGTTATGAGAATACGCAGCGGTGTGTGTTTGACCCTTTGAAATGAACACTAAACTACTGGCGAGAGCGTCACCTCGGTCTGGCAACAAAGAGGGAAATACGACACGGAGCTTCTGTGATTAAATGCTGAAGTGTGTGTGTTGTGCAGAATGAAGGAGGCGATGTCACCCTGAAGAGTGTGTTGTGCTGTTAGGAGTGTGTCTGGTCATGCAGATTAAAGCCTTCGAATATTAGAGGTTACAGTCCACTAGCTAGTATGGCAAGCCGGTTTAACATGTAATCCTTACAACAAACTATCTATTTTCATACCAGTATTGTTTAGTTTCTAATATATATTCCACACTGTAAAAAATTCTAACCTCCCCAACTCAAAATTCTAGTGACTGGTCACATCTAAATACTCTTTCTTTGGATACTAGTGCTTATTCTTTAGGTATAGTACTTTACCTATAGAATAAGTACTATAGAATCTATAGAACAAGTACTATACCTATAGAATAAGTACAATACCTATAGAATAAGTACTATAGAATCTATAGAATAAGTACTATAGAATCTATAGAATAAGTACTATACCTATAGAAAAAGTACTATACCTATAGAATAAGTACTATAGAATCTATAGAATAAGTACTATACCTATAGAATAAGTACTATAGAATCTATAGAATAAGTACTATAGAATCTATAGAATAAGTATTATAGAATCTATAGAATAAGTACTATACCTATAGAATAAGTACTATAGAATCTATAGAATAAGTACTATAGAATCTATAGAATAAGTACTATACCTATAGAATAAGTACTATAGAATCTATAGAATAAGTACTATACCTATAGAATAAGTACAATACCTATAGAATAAGTACTATAGAATCTATAGAATAAGTACTATAGAATCTATAGAATAAGTACTATACCTATAGAAAAAGTACTATACCTATAGAATAAGTACTATAGAATCTATAGAATAAGTACTATACCTATAGAATAAGTACTATAGAATCTATAGAATAAGTACTATAGAATCTATAGAATAAGTATTATAGAATCTATAGAATAAGTACTATACCTATAGAATAAGTACTATAGAATCTATAGAATAAGTACTATAGAATCTATAGAATAAGTACTATACCTATAGAATAAGTACTATAGAATCTATAGAATAAGTACTATACCTATAGAATAAGTACTATAGAATCTATAGAATTAGTACTTATTCTATAGATTCTATAGTACTTATTCTATAGGTATTGTACTTATTCTATAGGTATAGTACTTATTCTATAGATTCTATAGTACTTATTCTATAGGTATATTACTTATTCTATAGATTCTATAGTACTTATTCTATAGGTATAGTACTTATTCTATAGATTATATAGTACTTATTCTATAGATATAGTACTTACTCTATAGATATTGTACTTATAGATATAGTACTTATTCTATAGGTATAGTACTTATTCTTTAGACACTAGTTCTTATTTATTAGATACTGGTACTAATTCATTCATATTAAATAGACACTAGTAATTATTCATTAGATACTGAAAATATATACATTTTAAGGATTAAATGTTAAAATGGCTTTCCATACTGTAATCATTAGTTCTAGTAAGTGTGAAGGATCTGTGTTTCGATCAGAGAGGCAGTGAATATCTGGGATGTACGTAGTGAATATTAATTGTAAAATTGAATATTCATGCGTTTCCTGCAGTATTTACAGTGTCACTTGTCCCACTATCCCATTTTCATTAAAGCGATAAGCCACTCGGAGTCATGCGTAAGAACAGCACAGTCAAGTCAGCTTTATTTCTACAGCACTTCATACAATACAGATCGTTTCAAAGCAGCTTTACAGTAATAAACAGGACAATAAACCATGAAATGAGAGACAAATTCAGCGGACAATAGTGTCATTATTCAGCTTAATTCACTTCAGTTCAATAACTGTCGATGTTGCAATTATGAAACGTTGAATCTGCTATAAAGCAGCTTTATGCTTATTGGCTTTAATGTAGTTGATAACTGTTGCAAAGACACCTGCTGCATTCATACAGAATGTGTGTTTGTGTTTATCTGCGTTTTACAGTGACTCAGAGAATGCAGAGTCTGAGCAGTCAGGTTTATGAAGTGCCACAGTTGGTGTTGATGTCCTAAACTACTGCTATAATAAATGCAGTTGCCTGGCAACAAGAGCAAGCGCAAACGTGATGGAGAAAGATGAGCTTCATGTTCTCCAGATCACAGGACTCACACAGCGGCGTGTGTGGGTGTGTGTGTGTGTGTGTTTGTGGGTGTGTGTGTGCTTGGGGACAAAAGTGGTGACGCGTCCCAACAGTTTTAAACACCAACAAACACATTTCACTGTGATCCAGCTGATCCAGACACTGTGTTCATAAGGCAATCTGATTGGGTGGTTTACGCTACACTGTAAAAAATGCTGGGTTGTTTTAACCCAATTTTGGATCAAATCTGGACAAACCCAGCCGTTGGGTTAAATTTTTACAATGCATTTTTAATCCAACGTTTGGGTTTGTCCATATTTGACCCAAAATTGGGTTAAAACAACCCAGCATTTTTTCGAGTGTACTTCCGGGAGTAAATCAACGGTTATGTACTGGAAAAACAAAACTATTTTTCCATAGACACAAAACAAGAATAGTTCTGCTGATGAGACTCGAGTTTACTTGACACTGAGTGAACTCATTTGATGCCACTATCCTGGAGAACATTGTGAGTTGTTTCAACCCATGTTTGGGTCAAATTTGACCCAAATATGGGTTGAAACAACACAGCATTTTTGTTTTGCATCTATGGATTTAGCCTTTATTTATCATCCACCATCCATCCATCCATCCACCCACCCTCCACCATCCATCCATCCATCCATCCATATATCCATCCATCCATCCATCATCCATCCATCCATCCATCCATTCACCCATCCACCCATCCATCCACCCTCCATCCTCCCACCCTCCATCCTCCCACCCTCCATCATCCATCCATCCATCCATCCATTCACCCATCCACCCATCCATCCACCCTCCATCCACCCTTCATCCCCCCACCCTCCATCATCCATCCATCCATCCATCCATCCATATCCATCATCCATATCCATCCATCCATCCATCCATCATCCATCCATCCACCCTCCATCCTCCCACCCTCCATCATCCATCCATCCATCCATCCATCCATCCACCCATCCATCCACCCTCCATCCACCCTTCATCCTCCCACCCTCCATCATCCATCCATCCATCCATCCATCCATCATCCATCCATCCATCCATATATCCATCATCCATATCCATCCATCCATCCATCATCCATCCATCCATATATCCATCCACCCTCCATCCTCCCACCCTCCATCCATCCACCCATCCATCCATCTACCCACTCTCCATCATGCATCCATCCATCCATTTATCCATCTATCCATATCCATCCATCATCCATCCATCCATCCATCCATCCATATATCCATCCATCCATCCATATATCCATCAATCCATCCATCCATCCATATATCCATCCATCCACCCTTCATCCTCCCACCCTCCATCATCCATCCATCCATCCATCCATATATACATCCATCCGTCCATCCATCCATCATCCATCCATCCATCCATCCATCCATATATCCATCCACCCTCCATCCTCCCACCCTCCATCATCCATCCATCCATCCATCCATCCATCCATCCATCCATCCATCCATCATCCATCCATCCACCCATCCATCCACCCTCCATCCACCCTTCATCCTCCCACCCTCCATCATCCATCCATCCATATCCATATCCATCCATCCATATATCCATCCACCCTCCATCCTCCCACCCTCCATCATCCATCCATCCATCCATCCATCCATCCATCCACCCATCCATCCACCCTCCATCCACCCTTCATCCTCCCACCCTCCATCATCCATCATCCATCCATCCATCCATCCATCCATCATCCATCCATCCATCCATCCATCCATCCATCCATCCATCCATATATCCATCATCCATATCCATCCATCATCCATCCATCCATCCATCCATCTACCCACTCTCCATCATCCATCCATCCATCCATATATCTATCCATCCATCCATCTACCCACTCTCCATCATCCATCCATCCATCCATATATCTATCCATCCATCATCCATCCATCCATCCATCCATCCATCTACCCACTCTCCATCATCCATCCATCCATCCATATATCTATCCATCCATCATCCATCCATCCATCCATCCATCTACCCACTCTCCATCATCCATCCATCCATCCATATATCTATCCATCCATCCATCTACCCACTCTCCATCATCCATCCATCCATCCATCCATTTATCCATCCATCCATTTATCCATCCATCCATATCCATCCATCCATCCATCCATATGTCCATCCATCCACCCATCTATCCATCAATCCATCCATCCATCCATCCATCCATCCATATATCCATCCATCCACCCTTCATCCTCCCACCCTCCATCATCCATCCATCCATCCATATATCCATCCATCCATCCATCCATATCCATCCATCATCCACCCACCCACTCTCCATCCATCCATCCATCCATCATCCATCCATATATCCATCATCCACCCACCCACTCTCCATCCATCCATCCATCCATCCATCATCCATCCATATATCCATCATCCACCCACCCACTCTCCGTCCGTCCATCCATCCATCATCCATCCATCCATCCATCCATATATCCATCATCCACCCACCCACTCTCCATCCATCCATCCATCATCCATCCATATATCCATCATCCACCCACCCACTCTCCATCCATCCATCCATCCATCATCCATCCATATATCCATCATCCACCCACCCACTCTCCGTCCGTCCATCCATCCATCATCCATCCATCCATCCATCCATATATCCATCATCCACCCACCCACTCTCCATCCATCCATCCATCATCCATCCATATATCCATCATCCACCCACCCACTCTCCATCCATCCATCCATCCATCCATCATCCATCCATATATCCATCATCCACCCACCCACTCTCCGTCCGTCCATCCATCCATCATCCATCCATCCATCCATCCATATATCCATCATCCACCCACCCACTCTCTATCCATCCATCCATCATCCATCCATATATCCATCATCCACCCACCCACTCTCTATCCATCCATCCATCATCCATCCATATATCCATCATCCACCCACCCACTCTCCATCCATCCATCATCCATCCATATATCCATCATCCACCCACCCACTCTCCATCCGTCCGTCCATCCATCCATCCATCCATATACTTTTTATTAAATTCATTTTAGAACAAATTATATTATCTATATCTATAATCGGTCTATCTGTATATAATATATATATCTGTCTTTATCTCTGTTTTTGTGTTTACTGACGTTGCTCTGCATTATTCCTGGTGTTTTGACCCCAGCAGGTTTTGTGGAGCGAGTGTATATTAATCCAGAGTCGTGACCGTGCTTTGACTTTATCATAAACGAAACCTCGTTCTGTCTTCAGAAACTCTCCTCTCGGCCGTCTTTGTGTGAGTAATGAGCCGAGGCGAGAGTGAAGGCTGCACTTTATTCAGGAGGAGATGACGGACACATGAAGACTGATAGAGACGCTCTGTACGGACGGATATAATGTGTGTGTGTCTGTGTGTGTGTGTGTGTGCTCAGAGCGAGCTTTATTAATGTGATTTTCTGCTATCATCATCATGCTGTATTAACAGATCAGTCATTAACAGCTGTTCTGCACTCGTTTACCGTAACACACTGTAAATACATTCAAGATCCAGGTGTGGTGTTCTTCAAATTTCATTCATTAAGCTATATTATAATATATTATATTATTATAAAATTAAAATTATATTATATTATATTATTAAAAAAACAAAAAAAGTTTCTACTTAAATTCAGCTTTGATCACAGGAATAAATTATATTTTACTGTATATTCACATAGAAAACTGCTGATTTAAATTGCAATAATATTCACAATTTTTATTGTATTTTTGATCAAATAAATGCAGTCTTAGTGAATATAAGAGAGAAAAATCTTATCTTCCCCAAACTTTTGAACAGTTAATATAATGTATAATAATAATTTTTAACTAGAAAAGCAAAGTTATATTATTTTTAAATGTATTTTTTGTAAATTAACTTTGAATTAAAACTGAATTACAATATTGATATTTTGCTTTACTGTTTTCACTATAGTAGATATTAATATATGAAAAACATGATATTTAATATATATCTGTATATGCTTTATAGTGGAATTTCCAGCAAAAATAAGTAGTATATGATTGATTTATTGTTTATAATACTTGAGTGAGAGTGTGTGGAGTGTGTGTTGTGCAGTAATGAGTGAGAACTGTAATCAGTGTTCAGCATCTCTCAGTGAAGTGATCGCTTCCTGTGGCTACACACACACACACACACACACACACACACACACACACACACACACACACACACACACACACACACACACACACACACACACACACACACACACACACACACACACACACACACACACACACACACACACACACACACACAGGGTATTTGGCTGTAGTGTGAGTTATTGACACCACTAATTACTTCTGTAAGTGTTTAAACATGGTTAAGACGCTTTATATCAGCGCAGGCGTTCATCACACACTGTCCATTACAGAGACATCACACACTCATGCTTATGATGCTGCACATTTGCTGAAGCTTGTTCATGTGTATACACATACACATTTTATTTATTGATTATTGCTATACTACTACTAATGATTATTATTATTAAGTGTTAATAATATTAATACAATTATGATTAATTATTAATAATTGTATCATTATTATTATTGCTACACTACTACTTACATTACTAATAACACTAATTATATAATTTCCAGGAAAAAATAACTTTTTATACAAAAAAAATATAATTTATATTAATGATGGTAATAATAATACATTGTATTAATAATAATAATGATAATAATTCCAGCAAAAACATTTGTATAAATGCAAGTGAATGTGTTGTTGTTAGTGTTGTTGTTGTTATTATTATTATTATTATTAATTTTCAGCAAAACACTTATATACAACAAATTAATTTATTATTATTGTTTTTATTGTAAATAATTTTCAGCAAAACATTTATATACAATAAATTAATGTATTATTATTGTTTTTATTGTATATAATTTTCAGCTAAATATTAATATACAAGATAAATTAATTAATTTTTATTATTTTTATTATTTTTATTACTAATAATTATCAGCAAAACATTTATATACAATCCAAATTAATGTATTATTATTATTGCTAATTTGCTATAATAATAATTTTCAGCAAAACCAACACAAATGAATGTATTATTGTTATTATTATTATTATTGTTGGTTGTTATCATTATTTGTTATTGCTTTTATTATTATTGCTTTTTATTTTGTGTGAACTATTCCTGTAATATTTCTTTGATGTTTTTCTAATGCAGTTTTTCCATGTTGCCAAAAGGCGTCCGTCTGTCCTGACTGTGACTGTGACTGGCAGCTTTAGTGGTTTACTGGTTCAGGAAAGCCAGTTCAGCGCTGGAATCATTTATGTCACAGTGGCAATAAAAGGCGGCATGGTAAAATCAATAACCGGACGAAGCATTTCCTTTAGAAATTCTCCTGAAGAAACATTTATTCAGTCCATAAAAGACCTGCAGCTCGAGGGATAATATTAATATCTGATCACTTCACAAACACATATGTGACCCTGGACCACAAAACCAGTCACATGGGTCATTTTTTTGAAATTGAGATTTATATATAATCTGAACGCTGAATATATAATCTCTCCATTGATGTGCGGTGTGTTAGGATAGGACAATATTTGGTCGAGACACAACTATTGAAAATCTGGAATCTGAGGAGCAAAAAAATGTAAACATTGAGAAAATCTCCTTTAAAGTTGTGCATTTATGTTCACGATTGTGCTGCATTCACTCACAAAAATACATGTTTTATATATTTACGGTAGGACATTTACTAAATATCTTCATGGAACATGATCTTAATGTCCTAATGATTTTTGGCATAAAATAAAAATGTATAATTTTGACCCATACAATGGCTATGGGTTTGTGCTCCAGGGTCACATATTTTTGACACTGAATCTGAATTGATCTGAAATTACACTTTTGAGCTGCTTTACGGCAGAATTTGTCTAATATTTGATGAAGTCTGTTATTTGTCCTGTTTATTTCTGACTCGAGACTGGGTTTGTGATCCAGGGTCTCATTTTATTCTAATGAGCGTTCTTAGATGACTCCATGTAGATGAGCGGCGTCTTTAAAACATTCCTTATATATAATCACAGGCCCTTGGCGTCCTTTTATAACTCAGAACAATCATACGGCTGATCAGAGTTATTATAAGGCTTCGTACACACTAATCCGGATTTCAAAACGGCCATTTCATTTCAAAACACTCTCTCCGTCCACAGACGTTTTCCAGAAGTTACTTAGTAAAATACTTACACATGCATATAATACAATGTAATAAAAGCTCACTGAGAGGATACAGAGAACAGATTTAATAAAGTTCCCATATGCTATTCGTATGAACGGATCAGTTTATTAATGATCGACTTCATGTTTGGTCTAAAACACAATTATGTTCCTATTTTCGGTCATCTTTGCATGACTGTAATATGAATATTATACAAAGTTCAATTTATGTTTAACAACATTATCAAAGTGAAGTTGTGCTTTTCATCAAAGAGGGCCACGATGGAAATACGTTTTGTTTAAACATTATTGTGATATCCTTGACAAATTAGTGCATTTTTTACTATTATTTTGTCTAACAAATAAAAAAACAACATTATCAAAGTAAATAGCTGGCGCATTGATGATAATAATAATTGTATTGATGGGTGCGATTTCAAAATCACCTTACAAATAATCAAATTCATAAGCAATAAATGAAGCTATATTAAATAGATTAGGCTATAAAAAAAAGGGTTTTAAGATGTGATTTAAAAATGGACAGGCTGTACGTATTATGCATGTCTTGAGGAAATGTATCCCAAAGACTCTTAAGCTCTTAGATTATGAAGAGCTTTATAAGTGAAAAGAAAAATCTGGTTAAATTGAACTTTAACTGGAAGCCAATGGAAGTTGTCTAAGAACTGGAGACGTGCTCGATGTTAGGATGAATACATCTGGGCTAATGAATTCTGGACCATTTGAAGATTATGAAGAAGCTTTTGTGAAACGCCACTGAGAAGAGATTTACAATAATCAATACGAGATGTAACTAATGCATGTTCAAGGACAGCAGTAATATAAGCTGGAAGAGATGGTCAGGCAACATTCATATTTATATTTGGCCGATGTTATATGCGGACCATGTAATGTTATTTACATGTGCCTCGAACGGTAAACTACTGTTAAAGGATTAGTTCACTTTTAAAAAAACTTTTGCTGATGATTTACTCACCCCGATGTCATCAAGATGTCCATGTCTTTCTTTCTTCAGTGGAAAAGAAATGAAGGTTTTTGATGAACACATTTCTCCATATAATGAACGTCAACGTGACGTCACGAACGCGCGTCACAGAACAGAGCAAGGCGAGCGTTTGTGCTTATAAAACTTAAACTTGTTTATTTATTGTTGAAATGCCGATGGTTTCGCTAGATAAGACCCGTATTCATCGTCTGGTGTCGTTTAAAGCCCGTTGAAGCGGCGCTGACACTGTCATCTGGACCTTGACCCGTTTGGGGCCCATTGACGTCCATTATATGGAGAAATGTGTTCATCAAAAACCTTCATTTCTTTTCCACTGAAGAAAGAAAGACATGGACATCTTGATGACATCGGGGTGAGTAAACTATCAGCAAAAGTTTTTTTAAAGTGAACTAATCCTTTAAGGATGATATACCCAGAGTTAGTACACCCAATAATGTAGACACTGTCAGTAATGACTCTCCCTCATGTTGTTCCGTCAGACTTTCCTTCATCTTCAGAACACAGATGAAGATATTTGTGATTTAGGCCTTGTCCTCACGAACACGGGTATTTTTATAACCGTGACTTTTTGTACGCGGTTCGCCCATTCGTCCACACGGAAACGCAGTATCAAGTCACTGAAACCGAACATTTTTGAAAACCCCAGCCAGGGTGAGGATTTTCAGAAACGCCGGTTGCAGTGTTGTCGTGTAGACAGTAAAACCGGAGTTTTTGCCTTACGATGTCAGATTGTGTGCCGCTGACGGCTTCTGATTGGCCAATGTGGCTTCACGGTTAGGGTTATATCGCCGCCTGCTGGTGTGGAATGCTCTTGACTGCGCTTGATAGCGTGTTTTTGCGTTTTCATGTAGACGGAGATTTTTTCAAAAACGCAAGAGGAACTTATAAAAGTACCCGTGTCCGTGTGGACATGGCCTAAATCTGAGAGCTGTGTCACTCCTCCATTGGCTTCTGTTGTAATTCTATTGTAACCGAGTTGTAAGTGCACAAGTCAGTATTGCACTAAATATATCGCGAAAATAGTAGCAAAAGTCACAGCGCGAAATTTGAAGTTGCAATGACAGATTTGAGGAGTTGCAAGTGCCTAATTGAGGTTGTACTGCGAATGTGAATGTAAGATTAAATGCAAATATATATTACAAGTTTGTGTCTGTCACTGTATTTCTGTGAATGGCATTTTACACATTTGTGACTACTTGTCTGCTGCTTCAAATTCAGAATACAGGTTTGTGACTATCATCTGCGAGTGCAAATTTCAACATTCAACTTCAGATTTTTATTTGATAGGTTTTCACTTTGGAGCTGTGAGTGTAAATGTTCTCGTACAAGTACGAATATTTATTGTACAAGCTCTCAAAGTAACATCTACGTGCTCTCGAGTTTTGCTCCTAATTTACCTTTATAAAAAGGGCCCAAGACTGAGCCCTGAGGCACACCACTAATAATGTGAGATTTACGTGATCTGAAACTTTTCATTTGAACTGTGTCCTGATAAACTAGGCAAAGGGAATACAAGTGATTTCAATTTAAATCAATCTATCCAATAAATTGTGTCAAAAGCTGCGCTTAAAGTCCCCCTGTGGTGAAAATCAAGTTTGTAATGTTGTTTATGTCTATGTGGTGTTATTAATCTGCTTTAAGACAAATCATGTGTAAATTCATAAGTCGACAGCATTGCTGAGTATTTTCTGCTTAAAGCTGCAGCGAACTTCAGTTTAATTTCTAAATCGCACGAGGTCCCCAGATAATACTAATCCAGTGTGAATAGGGCTAAATGAGCGCCAGACGAACCCCGTGAAAGCGTGTGTGTGATGCTGAAGGCTCTGGTTTCAGTGGGACTGGTGGTGTGTTCTGGTGTGGAACTGCTTCAGGTGTCCAGTCTGAGCAGATCTGGGTCCATCTGCTCCTCCAATCTGGAGGTGTCTCTCGCCCCGTCCCGTGGTGCCATCTGGAGAGAGAGATCCTCAGGGAAACCCAAACCTGACTGTGTGTGTGTGTGTGTGTGTGTGTGTGTGTGTGTGTGTGTGTGTGTGTGTGTGTGTGTCCAGATGGCGGCTACATCACGATGATCTGAACCGTCTCAAATGTAGTGCGGCTACAGAGAGAACGCATCGGTCATTGTGATGATCTTCACTCTGATGATGATGATGGTCAAAATCAGTCGTGTCAAGTCAGCTTAATTTCTACAACGCTTTATAGATACATATCGTTTCAAAGCAGCTTTACAGTAATAAACGGGCAACTAACGGAATCAAGTATGAGACAGATTCTGCTGTAAAAAGTGTCATTATTCAGTTCAGGAACTGTAAAGTTCATCAATTATGAAACACGTTTATTTCAGCTTTAAAGCCACAAATAGTTATTGAGCTGAACTGAATTATGACAATGTTGTCTTTTTAGAGCTGCTTTACTGCTGAATTTTTCACAAGTATTATGATTTTGTGAAATTGTAGTATCATTGAGATCCTATTAGTTTTTATTAATATTTTGAATTAGTTTTTATTTGTAAATTTTCTATTTAAATGTATTTTTATTTTTAGTAACAATGATGTGTTTTTGTCTTTTTTTGTCTGCCTATATAGTTTTTTTTAATAGTTATAGTTTTTTCACTGATATTCACTGAGTTTTTTACTGTGAAGCTGCTTTTTAAATTTTGAATAAAGCGCTATATATATATAATTAACTGTGACTTATTTAATATTTTGGCTAATTTGATGGTTTTTAATTGTACATTTTCAATTTATTTTTAGTTTTAGTAACAATGTTGTGTTTTTGTTGTTTTTTATATTTTTTTATAATAAAGGTTTACTATGTTTAGTTTGAGTTATTTTAACTTTGTTAAACTAAATGAAAAGGAAAAATGATGCATTGGCAACTATTTTATTGAAATTGAAAAAAAATTGTTTTATTATTTTATTTCTGTTAACAGAAATAGTTTTTTTTCTGGTTTTAGTTTTAGATGATGATAATAACCCTGTTTCATAATTGATAAACGTTACAGTTTTAACTAGGGGTGTAACAATATATCGTGCCACAATATATCGCAATACAAAAATGCAACAATACGTATCGTGGATAGTGACAATATGTATCGTGGATAGTTCACCCAAAATAGAAATTACTGTATAAGAAAAAAATCATGTTTTCAGAGTTTTAGTGTCAGTACTACATTAAACTACTATATAATGTTGATTATAATGTATAATAATGCAATGGTCAGCTTCAGAATCATGAATATTTTTATTCTGGTGTCACCATTGTCCTTGAATTACAAGCACCAAGTCCAAACCTGTTCATTTAAACCCACAATGTAATTTCAAAGTTAGCATTTTAATCAACAGTACATTTTTTGTTAACCTTTTATCATATGTCTTGGGAGTATCGCAATAATATCGTATCGTGAGTTCAGTATCGTGATATATATCGAATCGTGAAATGAAGGTATCGTTACACCCCTAGTTTTAACTGATATTTTCCAGTTTTTTTTTTACTGTGAAGCGGCTTTGAATCATTGTATAAAGCGCTATATATATATATAATTAACTGTGACTTATTAAATATTTTGGCTAATTTGATGATGTTTTTTGTGCATTTGATGAAGTTACCTCGCTTAAGGACTTATATAGTAAGATTATGCCTGAAAAGGTTTTGGATTTTTTATCATATGTTAAGGCGAGACACTACAGGTGAACAGGGTAACAATTTTAACTGACAGATATCACCATGAAACTTTACCAGTTAATTACTCGCATGAATAGGAGAAAAATATGTATTGCAAGTTTTCTGTAATTTTATGTTTAAATATGCTAATCAGGCTATGTCTAATTAAACATGCGCCCATTTGCATATATAAGTGACGAATCTGACCATTGGCAAAAAACAAGGTTCAAAATTATTTTTGCATTTTGTTGACATATTCAATGAAAAGACATTACCAGAGGGGATTATGAATATCTCCTTTTGTTACCCTGTAAATCAGAAAATACTGCCAATAGCCTTTAAAAAATTATTTCCGCCCTATTTTTAGGCATAAAATGTCATATAAATCAGGATTTGAATTATAGAAGTCTATAATGTGTAGGCCGAAGAGATGTGTGTTTAATCTAGCTTTGAACTGGCAGAGTGTGTCTGCTTCCCGGACAATGTTAGGAAGACTGTTCCAAAGTTTTGGTGCTAAATAGGAAAAGGATCTACCGCCAGCAGTCGATTCTGATATTCTAGGTATTATTAACTGGCCGGAGTTTTGAGATCGCAGTAGACGTGAAGGACTATAATGCGTTAAGAGCTCGCTCAAGAACTGCGGAGCTAAACCATTTAATGCTTTGTAAGTGATCAGCAATATTGTGCCCAACCCTAACCCTTTTGGACCAGCTGGAGTTTGTTTATTAAGCGTGCAGGGCAACCACCCAGTAGAGCATTACAATAATCTAGCCTTGAGGTCGTGAACGCATTAACTAATAGTTCTGCATTTTTCAATGAGAGCATATGACATAATTTAGATATATTTTTAAGATGGAAGAAAGCGGTTTTACAGATACTAGACACATGACTTTCAAATGAAAGATTGGTATCAAAGAGCACACCCAGGTTCCTAACCGACGACGAAGACTTAACAGAGCAGCCATCAAGTGTTAGACAGTACTCTAGGTTATTACGTGAGGACGTTTCTTATCCAATAAAAATATGACTTGCTGTTTTTGTTTGTTTGGTTTTTATTGTATTTATATGATATTTGTATTTTTGTAATTGCCATTAAAATAGCTTTGAATGCTGACATGGCACTAAATAAAACAATCTGAATCTGTGCATTTGATGAGCGTTTACCATATTTACTGTATTTAAATGTGTATTCCCGTGACGTTACCTTCTCCGTTTGTTCCAGCGTGTCTATTAATCCGTGTTTTCTGGGTGTTTCGTGCTCAGCCGGTGTGTGTGCAGCGCTGTTCTCTCTGAATGCAGGAATGATTAGCAGCACATCGAGCGAATGCGGAGGTTTACAGCCCATCTGAAGTCTTTGTGTGCAGGAGCTGTAAGAGACGCCAGACAAAAGCTGATCTGCAGATTACCTGCTCACTTCTCCACATGATGAAATCCCTGCGGATGCTCATTTCCCATCATTCACTCCGTCTGACGGGCAGTTCATGTTCTCTCTCCGAGCCGTAGGACAGAAAAAAATGCTCTTTAAAGGCACCATAAAATCAAAACGCACAATTCTAGTTTTTTAATACATTAAAAGCCTCTCCTGCTCACCAACTCTGCATTTATTTGATCAACAATACAGAAAATATAGTAAAATTGTGAAATATTTTTACGATTTAAATCAGCAGTTTTCTATGTGAATATATAGTAAAGTGTAATTTATTCCTGTGATCAAAGCTGAATTTTCAGCATCATTACTCCATTCTTCAGTGTCACATGATATTAATATTGAAAACGGTTGTGCTTATTTTGTGTATTACTGTATCGGTTTCAGTCCAGCGTGTCATAACAGAATTAAGCCTTATAATCGAGACAGAAACAGTCTGTGCATGTGATTTAATCATTATGATTAATCTTCATTTATTTGACCAGTTCTGTAAAAAGTATAATTCTCATAATTTTTGCAAAATAAACCATTAATAACGAATAAAAAAACAGGACATTTTGTCCTAAAGAACATTTTATAACTAAATGGGAATGTTAGCAAAATGTTCTTCGAACATATGTTTGTTATCTGTGAGTTCAAATATTGAAATGACAAATGTGTGTGTAGAGACTCGAGTGTGTGTAATAATGCCAGATAAACCCTGAAACATTGTCCCAACACTCTTCTGTTGCTCAACCCAGTGAACTGTTCTGGAGTCAGTGTGTGTGTAAATCTGTGTGAAATGATGTTGAAGCTGAAACAGTCATAAAGCGTTCTGTTTCTCCTCAGAGAACAGTAAAGACATGCGAAGGAAGGAATGTTTGACCCGACAGCCCCAGTGCATTCTGGGTGTCTCAGCGAGGGAGGAATGAGGGCGATCGGGACGCTTTGTGTTTGTGCTCATGCAAACGGGACGCTTTCACAGATCTCTCTTCTAGGGCAGATGAGATATATATAACCGCGCTCATTCAGGGACGAAGAACATAATGTTTAAAATGCACACTGTTCAATTTGTCCTCTTTAAAGGACTATTCTGTCAGTGTTTACTCTCCCTCAGGTTGAGTTTCTTTCTTCTGCTGGACATAAAGTAAGATATTTTGAAGAATGTTGGTTAATGTTGGACAGTCGATCGGATCACATTGACTTCCATAGTATGGAAAAAATTAATATTATGAAAGTCAGTGGCGCCGCACAACTGTTTGGTTTCTGATATTCTTCAAAATATCTTCTTTTGTGTTCAGCAGAATAAAGAAACTCATGCAGGTTTGGAACAAACTGATGGGTGAGTAAATGATAAGTTGTTCTCTCTGTTGTGTGTGTGTTAAAGGATAAGCTCACTTCAGAATTATACTTTACTCACTCCCATGTGACATGTCATCCAAGATGTCCATGTCTTTCTTTCTTCAGTCGAAAAGATATTAAGGTTTTTGAGGAAAACGTTCCAGGATTTTTCTCCATATAGTGACTTCAATGGTCCAGCGGGTCGAAGGTCCAGATGTGAGTTTCAGCTTCAAAGTCTCGACACGATCCAGCCGAGGAATAAGAGTCTCATCTAGACAAACCAGCGGACATTTTATAACAAAATAAACATTTCTATACTTTTTAACCACAAATGCTGGTCTTGCACTCGCTGTGATGCGACACACATTACGTCATCACGATGAAAGGTCAAGCGTGACGTCGGGCGGAAGAACAGAACTAGTGTTTATAAAGAGAACGTGCAAACATAGATATACACAATAAAGGCTAGATGTCTCGTCCGCGCAGCTGGGCAATGGAGGTCGACGTCCGCACCTGGCGGCCATCTTGTCACAGTCAGCTCGCTCACTCATTGTGTTTTAATGGTGCATGTACTTTTTAAATAACCATAACTTGCTCAATTTTCTACCGATTTTCAAACGGGTTGGTTTGTTATAAACGTCAGAGATGTAGTTATGGCACTGCATACTTATGAATAATTATAATATTATATATTTCAACATGTTCAAGCATCCAGAATTATAGCCACGTTAATAACGTTTGTAAGAAACCAAACCGTTTGTAAATCCGTCAAGATTTCAGCGAGATAAGAGTATTTGTGTTCGTGCCGATCACTCACCGTACATCAGGAACCACAGAGCCCGCCAGAACGCTTGCCTGTGACAAGATGGCCGCCGGTGATGACGTTAGAGACTCCGCCGTAAGACATCTAGCCTTTATTATGTATATCTATGCGTGTAAAGACCAAGTCAAACGCCATTTACAAAAATATAAAAAAGTAAAAAGTAAAACAACGATGTCGGACAATTTTGAAGTTGGAGGATAAAATGAGATGGAGTTTTTCTCACTACTCTACATTTCTGAACTGGAACATGCGCAACCTTTCGTCGTGATGACGTAATGTGTGTCGCATCACAGCGAGTGCAAGACCAGCATTTGTGGTTAAAAAGTATAGAAATGTTTATTTAGTTATAAAATGTCCGCTGGTTTGTCTAGATGAGACTCTTATTCCTCGGCTGGATCGTGAGAGACTTTGAAGCTGAAACTCACATCTGGACCTTCGACCCGCTGGACCATTGAAGTCACTATATGGAGAACATCCTGGAGTGTGTTCCAAAAAAACTTAAATTTATTTTCCACTGAAGACAGAAAGACATGAACATCTTGGATGACGTGAGTAGATGATCAGGAAATGTTAGTTCTGAAGTGAACTACTCCTTTAACTGGAACACCGCTGGATCGGCTCACGATATGAACACGACGTGAAGAGCCGAACACACACGCGATCTGAAAACAGTCTGAACGCTTCTCATTAAACTCAACCTCTAATGCATTCAGCCGAGGACTAATTAACCTCTGATAGTTCTGGAGGACCGAGAGCTTATGTAACAGTTATGAATACTAATAACTACTGACAACTGAATTCTAACAGTGGGAAAGTTCAGCTCAGTATCCGAGTCTTGATGCATATTAATATTACATCAGCAGTGCAGGTGCACATGAGCGCTTCGTTAGAGAGGAACTGATTACGGGTTTTATTACTGAAGGGTTTTTGTGCAACTGGATGATGAACGATCAACATTTAGCATGAAATATGTTGTGCTCCACATTTAATCACTTTAAATATACATACGTAGAGTTCTTTATGCAGAATGTTTGATTATGCTTTATCTATAGGTGTGTAATGTTTTTGTTTATACATATACATTATTATTAATAATTAACCATGTAAATGGAACACTATTAAAGCTTAAGACGAACGTGTTTTTTTGTTGAATATCATATTTGATTAGGGGTGTAACGATACCTTCATTTCACGATTCGATATATATCACGATACTGAACTCACGATATGATATTATTGCGATACTCCCAAGACATATGATAAAAGGTTAACAAAAAATGTACTGTTGATTAAAATGCTAACTTTGATATTACATTGTGGGTTTAAATGAACAGGTTTGGACTTGGTGCTTGTAATTCAAGGATAATGGTGACACCAGAATAAAAATATTCATGATTCTGAAGCTGACCATTGCATTATTATACATTATAATCAACATTATATAGTAGTTTAATGTAGTACTGACACTAAAACTCTGAAAACATGATTTTTTTCTTATACAGTAATTTCTATTTTGGGTGAACTATCCACGATACATATTGTCACTATCCACGATACGTATTGTTGCATTTTTGTATTGCGATATATTGTGGCACGATATATTGTTACACCCCTATATTTGATACATCAAACTTTTTTGGATCATATACTGTAGCAAGATATAGTTAGAATATGCAGGAAAAAAACAGCAAAAATATGTATTTTTTGCAGATGCTGATATTTATATGGACAAAAAGTCAGATGAAATTATTGTACTTGTAATGTAAATAAATTAGATCTTTATAAATATAAAATGCGTATAAATATCTGCCAAAAATATGTCTAATTCTTTTTAATGCTTAGTTTTATGATCAAAGCTCTGTAGTTTTATAATGCACTGCAATGATGATTGAGAGATGAACAAATAAAGCGTCCTCAAAAGCCTAATGATCATATTTGATACTCTGATTTTTATATTAAATGTATCTGAATAATCAAGCAGATCTCAGTAGCTTCAGTCCAGTTTAAATATTACTAACAATATCAAAGTTATTCTTACATATAATCAGTGCCGATTTGACAGCTAAAGAGCACGAGTGTTCTTGTTCCCATTGTTTCTGCTGTTTTTGTTTCTTGATTCCGTTTGTGTCTATACACGGGTTTCTGTGCAACGTCATCACGTAGATGCGCGCGCATCTAAGAGGCAGAAAGCAACAGTCTTTACGGCTATATCTAGCAGAAGCAGAGATGACGCGGAGCTGTTGTGTTTTTATGATTTTATACTAATGTTTTTATGATTCGCAAACTTAGTTGGACAATTTCATACTAGTCAACTAACTAACTTTTTACATAATGTTATATTAATATGCAAATGAAACACAAGCAAACAGATTCAACTCTGAAATTGCAGTTTATTATTGAGTCAACAAGAATTTACAAACAATGCGAAATCTACGTTAATTACAATGTTCTTTTACAGAACTCGGCATAACATATAGCGGTCTTGCCTCTTGGATGCGCGCGCATCCGGTATTGTTTGTATGCAAGAAACCTGTGTATAGTTATCCTCAGTAGTTTCCATAGTGATGATTGTTCACACCTGTTCCTCATTGGCCGTTGTTTCTGTCTTTCCTCTGTTGCTGTTTTTACACTTCTTTGTGAAGCTGTTGTTCTTGTTCCCAGTTTGGATTATCTTAGTTTTTTTGTGAATGCATCTGTGTGTGTGTGTTAACACCTCTCCTCTTTCCTGTCGCTGCGTAACGTTATAAATATCTCACAGTGACAATAACCCGTCTAATATAGAGAACGTTCTTAGAAAGTTCTCTCAAAGTCATGAACAAACGTTCTTCCAGTAACAATAATAAAACATTTGCTCAAAGTTATCTGGTCTTTAATAATGTTCCAAAAACATTTGTACACTTTTTTTTTTACCTGAAAGTTTTTTTTAAATGTTACTACTTGTTTCGGAATGTTCAAAGAACATTCACAAGTAATATTGTCATAATGTTTGCAAAATTCTGAAATGGAATTTTCGCCTAAAGTTTGCAGAATTACATTTTTGACACATTTAAAAACTGGACGTTTTGAACATTCCGAAATACCACTTCTATACGTTCTTGGAACATATTTTTGAAGGAGAAAACACATTCGAAACTATCAATGAGACGACAGGACGACTGGAGGAGATTGTGTGCACAGTTTTGTGGGGTTTATAGGGTTAAAACTGTCAAAGATTGAGATTTTCTCCCATTCCTGATGAAGCAGGAATCTTTACTTCAGCTGTGGTCACATTGGCAGTTACAAATATGAGCCTTTTAATAATATAAAAATGTCTCATGCACAGTAATATAAAATATAGCATATCAGCCGCCGCCGCGTGTCTTCATACGTCACGTTATCCCATTAGACACGCTAGACTCCGCGGGAGTCTATTATACCAGTGACTTCCTTCAGATCCGTCTCCCGCGGCTCCATGACCTTATCCACGTCCTCAGAATCAACCGCTTATTAATCACATAATGAAGTGTTGGTGTGTCACGCCGCGAGTGTGTGCGCCAGAGAAAATAATATGATCATTTATGACCATGGACCTCGAAGCCAGTCACATGGGTCAATTTTTCGAAATTGAGATTTATCTGAAAGCTGAATAAATAAGATTTCCATTGATGTGGGGTTTGTTAGGATAGGACAATATTTGGTCGAGACACAACTATTGAAAATCTGGAATCTGAGGAGCAAAAAAATGTAAACATTGAGAAAATCTCCTTTAAAGTTGTGCATTTATGTTCACGATTGTGCTGCATTCACTCACAAAAATACATGTTTTATATATTTACGGTAGGACATTTACTAAATATCTTCATGGAACATGATCTTAATATCCTCATGATTTTTGGCATAAAAGAAAAATTTATAATTTTGACCCATACAATGTATACAGTAGTTGCTATTGCCACAGATATACCCGTGCGGCTCCAGACTGGGTTTGTGATCCGAAGTCACATTTATGGCCAGGAAAAAGTTCAGATCCTCTTATGATCCGCATGGACGGGATATTTCCCTCATTTGAAATTATTATTTTAAAATAATCAGGTTCTCCAGAAATCAACATTGGTAAAAGTTTAAAACTGATGTTGTTATCGGTAAGATTCAGAGTTTAACTGTGCTAGAGCATCAGTGACACGTTTTTTTTATGCACTGTAAAAAAATATTTTTCGCAGTATACGTTTTACACGAAAATACAATCTTTTTTTAAATTTCATGTTTAATTCAACGTGTTACGTGCCTTTTTTTTTTGGGAATTGCCAAATTTACTAGCAATTTCTAAATGAAAAATGTTTCTAAATATTTGTTTTCAGTGTAAATAAAGTATTAAAGCTACACTGTGTAACTTTTTCAGTTTATTCTTAGCTAAAAACACTTAGTTTTTTCAAAAATATATGTGCTCATTAATGTATATTTACTTCGTTCAAGTAATAAAGTATTCTCGTGAGTGTATAATATGCCATTGAAAATACATACGGGTGAGGGGTTCGAATGCCGGTCGCCATGTTGGCCCTCCATCTTGAAAGTACATTAGCCAAAGAGGGACATACCCGTTAATTCAAGCTTCGCCTTTCGCGTTTTCGATGGGTGCCACGGTGCGTGTCGAATGTGAATAGGGGGATTGCTTGAGACTGCTATATAAAAACCTGAAAGCCTTTTTGAAAGTCTGTTGCTGATGGAGGATCACTCTTATTCTCGAGGATATGTATCAGAGTCGCCAAGGAAGCGAAAAAGAGAATTAAGACGGCAACGCAACAGGCAAATCAACAAGACAAATGAGACGTGAGCACACACACACACAAACTCTCCGCGCGCATATTCATATAAGACGCGAGCACACACACACAAACTCTCCGCGCACATATTCATATGAGACGCGAGCAAACACACATAATACCTTAAAGATGTGGAAAAATCGATCAAAACTGTGGGTACATTTTCCAGGCTCGATTACAACAGCGCGCGATGCAGTATTTGCGGTAAAATAATTGCTGCAAACCGGTACCACGACAAACATGATGAAGACCTTGACAGTGCACGGAGTCAACATCAGAGCAGAAAGTTGCTCCGTCTTCGACTGGTAAATGAAGAGATACCTTGTTGATCACTCTGACAGTGTTTATATTGCAATAAATAATAACCTAACCTACTGAATGTACACTGCCGTTCAAAAATGTGTTGGTTAGTCAGAATTTTTTTTCAGTAAGGATGCATTAAAGTTATCAAAGGTGACATTAAAACGTGTGTAATGTTACAAAATATTTCGTTTTTAAATAAATGCTTTTCTTTTTAATTTTTTATTCATCAAAGAATCATGAAAATTACCTGATAGCTGATGTTAGCAATGAAATGGTAAAAAAATAACGAAAACATACAACTATTATTCATTTTACATAGATGTCATAACCTATATGTTAACTGACAAATTAAATTACTGCAAATTATAATAGTTTTCTAAAGTAACCTCATCACTTGAAGGAACACTCATGGACGAGGTCGAACTGGAAGCCATGTTAATCTTGGACTACATTGGCCACCGTAGGAGTTAAAACGAAATCGGAATTGAGAGGAACAGAAACTAATATTCACTGGATGGTCATATACCTTTTCACCGCTAGATGGGGGTAAAAATCACACAGTGTAGCTTTAAGTATGTATTTAATCTTGACATGCTTATACTGTACGTCATTAGAGAGGTCAAAGTCTTGAGATTCAAGGTTTTATTTCTTGGGTTTGATGAATGGACTTTAGGTTTGAAGTGTGTTCTTGTTCCATTGTTTCTGCTGTATTTGTTTCTTGATTCCATTTGTTTCTATAGTTATCCTCAGTAGTTTCCATAGTGATGATTGTTCACACCTGTTCCTCATTGGCCGTTGTTTCCCTGTCTTTCCTCTGTTGCTGTTTTTACTCTTCTTTGTGAAGCTGTTGTTCTGGTTCCCAGTTTGGATTATCTTAATTTTTTTGTGAATGAATCTGTGTGTGTGTTAACACCTCTCCTCTTTCCTGTCGCTGCGTAACGTTATAAATATCTCACAGTGACAATAACCCGTCTAATATAGAGAACGTTCCTAGAAAGTTCTCTCAAAGTCATGAACAAACGTTCTTCCAGTAACAATAATAAAACATTTGTTCAAAGTTATCTGGTCTTTAATAATGTTCTAAAAACATTTGTACACTTTTGTTTTTTACCTGAAAGGTTTTTTTCAATGTTACTACTTGTTTCGTAATGTTCAAAGAACATTCACAAGTAATATTCTCATAATGTTTGCAAAATTCTAAAATGGAATGTTCGCCTTTTAGAACAACATTTTTGAAACATTTAAAAACTGGACGTTTTGAACATTCCGAAATACCACTTCTATATGTTCTTGGAACATATCTTTGTCATCTGGTCATTTCTTAAAGCAGGTCTGAACTCGTGTGACACATGAAGAATGGGCGTGTGTGTGTGTGTGTGTGTGTGTGTGTGTGTGTGTGTGTGTGTGTTTGTGTGTGTGTGTGTGTGTGTGTGTGTGTGTGTGTGTGTGTGTGTGTGTGTGTGAATCCTGGACGAGACGCTACACGTTTGAGGAGTGTTAAAGGATCTTCCCGCCTCACCGATCAAAGGAAAGGAGCTCGAACAAAAACTGTTTACAATCTGACAGTAAATGAACAGCAGGAGAATCAGGGTTAATTCAGTCTGACACTGAAACTAAAGTCCACATCAACGCTTAACATTTAAATATATCGAGTCGCTGCCGGTTGCTTTCGGTGCTTCTTCCGAAGTGTTGAAATCATTTTATTCCTAACAAGATTAGAGTTTACCAGTCTGTGAACTGATTGGTCATCATATGCGTTTATCATTTCAGAATAAATTGTTTTGTCCTTTTAAAGTCTGTAGACTCACTCCATATGACATTTATCACATTTAAATTTATCAAAATGTGTCATTTATAGTCAATTTGAAGAGAGTTTGCTAATAAATGTTTAAAAGTCATTCTAACTGTGATTAAATCAATGAGGGCGGAGCAACCTGTCAATCACATGAGATCCACCAATAGCAAACCACAACCATCCAATCAATTCTCCTCAGACAGAATCAAGTATATTATATATTATACCCGACACATGTGTTCTTGTTCCAGAAGCGCTTCACTCGATATACGACACAATAGAGGAGAAAAGACCTCTAAACTTCTGTTTCATGGAGACTTTAAGCGGTTTGTTGAGAGGTAGAAACAGCTGAGAATAGATCGAATCCTCTCTGACCAGCTCACCCGTGTGTGTGTGTGTGTGTGTGTGTGTGTGTGTGTGTGTGTGTGTGTGTGTGTGTGTGTGTGTGTGTGTGTGTGTGTGAGAACCAGACGCCAGAGTGTCACAGAGTGTACAAAAAACAAAGTCACATGAGACAGACATATTTTAACCTTATAAATACTGGGAACTGAGACGCGCCGTTGTTTCTTCTGTCAACAAAACCAACGGCGCGTCTCAGGTGCTGCGGTTATCACTCCGCCCAAGTAGCAGCGCTTCGCCTTCAGAGAATATATAGTTCCCAGTATTTATACGGTTAAAATATGTCTGTGTCTCATGTGACTTTGTTTTTTGTACACTCTGTGACTATACAAATCACAACATGTAAATAGGAAAATGTTTGCGTTATTTTGTCACGTATTTGGATTAGTATGCTAGCTGCAACCATTTACATCCAGTCTTTGTGCTAAGCTAGGCTAGCGGTGGGTGCGTCAAACAGACTTATAGCACGCACGGAGATGAAAAAGGTATGTGTGGACTTATCTAACTCTGGGGGATAAGGTGAATAGGCTAAAGTCCCAAAAAGTTGGAGTGTTCCTTTAACTCTCGGGGAACTGGAGAATGAGCCTATTTCCCAAAAAAGTGAGTGTTCCTTTAACCCTTCGAGTGTCTACAGCACGAGCAACAGACACATGATCTTGACATGAGTGTCGTTCTCAAAGCTAAAGCAGGTGTGTGTCGCTTCACATGTTAAATGAGGAGTTAAAGCTGAGGCGGAAGATCTCTGTGTGAATCTATTGAATCAATCAGCAGAGTTGATGAGGACACTGACACTGTTCCCTACAGGGTCCTGGAGGAGATTTTCACATGCAAAAAACAACAACAAATGCATGGAAAACAGAAAGCTGAGAGGAAAAAGCGAACAGTGACTATAATACAAATCTGAGGGTGCAAAAAAATCGAAACATTGAAGAAAATCACCTTTAAAGTTGTTCGTTTTTGATTTCATGTCGACTTTAATGAAACAAAACCACATAATTGTACTAGACGTGTGAAATTAATGTGGGAACAAATACATCTGAAGTAGGTTTACACAAACTGAGAAAGTCTAAAAGCGTTAGGTTGTGTTCAGTTCACTTACTTAAAAAAAATGTGTAAACCTGTTGCCTTAAAATTAAAAAGTATAAAAACGTAATGCTTAATCAAAAAAATTAAGTGATGTGAACTTGACAATTCCTCAGAACTGAATTTTTTTTCGATTAAGCAAGAAGTTTGTTTACATTTTTAATGTCAACACAAGTCAACTGATCACTTTTTACATTGAGTAAGGAATTTATCTGAGTCTGTTCTTTTAAAGAATCATTGTGAATCTTTCTAATAAATCATTGTGAATCTTTCTAATAAATCACTGTGAGTCTCTCTAAATAATCACTGTGAGTCTCTCTAAAGAATCACTGTGAGTCTCTCTAAAGAATCACTGTGAGTCTCTCTAAAGAATCACTGTGAATCTTTCTAATAAATCACTGTGAGTCTTTCCAAAGAATCACTGTGAGTCTTTCTAAAGAATCACTGTGAGTCTTTCTAAAGAATCACTGTGAGTCTTTCTAAAGAATCACTGTGAGTCTTTCTAAAGAATCACGGTGAGTCTTTCTAAAGAATCACTGTGAGTCTTTCTAAAGAATCACTGTGAGTCTTTCTAAAGAATCACTGTGAGTCTTTCCAAAGAATCACTGTGAGTCTTTCCAAAGAATCACTGTGAGTCTTTCTAAAGAATCACTGTGAGTCTTTCTAAAGAATCACTGTGAGTCTTTCTAAAGAATCACTGTGAGTCTTTCTAAAGAATCACTGTGAGTCTTTCTAAAGAATCACTGTGAGTCTTTCTAAAGAATCACTGTGAGTCTTTCTAATGAATCACTGTGAATCTTTCTAAAGACTCACTGTGAATCTTTCTAAAGACTCACTGTGAATCATTCTAACGAATCACTGTTTGCTGAGGCTGAACCCCTTCTCTGTTCATCTGTCCGAGAGAGTGTCCTGTGGTGAGATCAGTGTGTGATGGATGTGTGTGTGTTGGCAGATAAAGCATCTCTCGCTCCTAATGCTTCACACACTGACTCTGGTAATTGATCACAGTGTGAAGCTCATTTCCTGTCTCCTTGAGCTCACACACACTCTTGTTGAATATTCATGATGACGATTAATTAAGCAACGTCATGAACATTGTGATTATTCGTCCGTGAAGTTCGTCAATCTGGTTTCATGTCTCGTGAGTTTGAGAGCGCTCTGACAGAGATGATTTAATAGAGTCTCACTCAGCAAGTTTGAGTTATGATGTGAATGAATTATTGAATCAGAGTTTTGATTCACTGAAACCGTGTGAACTGATTATCAAATGAATCAAACTAGTCTCCATTGCTGCATGAATTAAAATGAATAAATATGAAATGATCAATGAAAACAATGATTGAAATATTGGTGGATAGAAATGAAAATATTAAATATTTAATGATTAATTAAATTATTTAAAAAAATTAAATATTAAATATGGGTGCATGTAAATGAAAAGTATTACATATGAAATATTAATGATTAATGATTTTTTTTTTATATTCATGGATTCATGAATATTTCATGAAAAATTATTAAATATGAAATATTGGTGCATATTAATGACAATTATTAAATATGTTTATTTCCTTGTTCATTTAGTGAAAAACCATATGAAAACATGCATTGATTATTTGGGATTTTTAATTATTGCATGAAACATTTTGATTTCAGTGATGCCTGGATTGAAAATTGATTGAAATAATCACCATTTTAATTTATTTATTTTCTGCTCATCAAGGCTGCATTTATTTGATCAAAAATACAGTTAAAATTGTGAAATATTATTATAATGTAGATCATCAGTTTTCTATGTGAATATATAGTAAAGTGTAATTTATTCCTGTGATCAAAGCTGAGTTTATCATCATTACTCCAGTCTTCAGTGTCACATGATCCTCCAGAAATCAGTGTATGATCTGATGCTCAAGACACATTTATGATTATTATTAATGTTGAAAACACAAAAAAATAGTGGAAACTGTCATACATTTTATTTTTCAGGATTCTTTGATAAATAGAAAGTTCAAAAGAACCGCATTTATTTGAAATATTAATGTCTTTATTGTCACTTTTGATCAATTTAATGCAAACTTGCTGAAAAAAAAAACACACACAAAAAACATATACGAATACAAAATATTGCTTTTGATTATGCCCCTCATTACATCTTATTACTGTGATCTATGTTTTGATGTTTTCTATGTGATTGTGTTCTTATCATCTTCTCGGCTCTGAATATTTTCCATGTTTGCAAGAGAGCGCCGGTCATCTGCTCCAGAGAGCCTTTGTTCATAGACACATCATAGAGCAGGTTATTAATAATGCATGAGCTCTGTGAACACATGATATAACGGCAGCTCTTCACGAGAGTCATTTAGACTCTGATTCACTGATGAATCCTCTCAGGTTTCATGAAGACAAACAGAATCAGTGATCATAAACTTTACTCCGATGTTTGCACACAGAATCAAAGCTAATCTTTCCACATATAACTATATTAATGAGGATATATGACCCACACTAATATTTACCTTATTTTTACCACATAAGAGCAAATTTGGCTGTTTTTAACTTCTGGTTTCAGATGCTTTCTTTTATTTTATAACCTTTTTGCTGCTATTTATCCTATTATTTCAATTGAATATCGTAATAATAAACATCTTTGTTTGTAATACAAACACTTTTTTTATTTATCACATTTATTATTGTTTTTTTTATTCTTCAAGTTAAGCAAATAGTTTGATTTTGCATCGAAAAAACAATGACAAACATATATTTTAATTAATTAATTAACTTATAAAAAATACATCAAACATTTATTTCTATACATAAAATATGTACATTGAATTAGCATATATATTTTAATATATTTTTTATTTAAAATAATTACAAAAATGTATCAAATTTAAAGATTATACTTACAATATATATAAATATTTATTTATTTATGTATTTTTTTAATAATCAAATATTTTATAAATACAATATTTTAAATTATATTCATAAAATATATCAATTTTTTCTTCTTCTGTTCCTGTCTTAACATAAAATGAGCTGTACATTTTGTTCAATGAACCCCCTCATTACTGTTTTTTTTTGTGGGGGGGGGGGGGGCTGCATAAAAAAACCCTCAATATATATATTTATTATTATTATTATTATGATTTATTTTATTATTTTTTTACAATCATGTTTGACTGTGAGGAGACTCTAAGCATGCACTCTAAAAAATGCTGGGTTGTTTCAACCCAATTTCGGGTAAAATATGGACAAACCCAGCCATTGGGTTATATTTTTTAATTACATTTTTAACCCAACGTTTGGGTTTGTCCATATTTTACCCAAAATTAGTTTGAAACAACCCAGCATTTTTAAATTAAGACGAAAACCACAAGCACCAGAGGAAATGAAAGCACTTGCACACTGAAGTCTGTAACTGCAGAAACACTGATATCTCTGTACAGTAACACTTTATTTTACAGTGTCATATGTTGCATGTACTTACCGTAGTAACAACAGTAAATTATGCATAATTACATGCAACTAAACCCTCAAACAAATTCTTATCCCACCCTAACCCTATACATGTTCATTAATATCTCTCAGTACTTAAATATAGAATTACACTGTAACAACGACACCTTGAAGTAAACCCTGTTCTCTTTAAAGCCGTCTCTGCAGGGAAGCGAGAGTGACTCGCGAGCATCTCTGGATCACGTGACCCGAGCGGACGCCTGCCGAGTCGAGGTGTTGACATGTGCAGACGCGGCTGTAGGTTATTGCTTTTTATAGTCGTCGTCCTCTAGAAGCTGTCTGTTAAGTGCACTCGCTGCTGTTGCTAAGCAATGAAAAGCTGTTGGTCGTGATGGATCGCCCGCTGTAGACTTTACTGTGGTAACAAGCGCTGTAAAACTCCAGTGGAGACAGTCCACATGTTCTGGCACGAGTCATGAGGACAGTGTTTGTGTTTATACGTTCTGCTTTAAAAGGGGTGTTTGAATATGATTTCGCTTTTCTAACTGTAGTTAGTGTGTAATGTTGCTGTTTGATCATAAACAACATCTGCAAAGTTACAACGCTCAAAGTTCAGAGCAAAGGGAGATATTTGCTTTTAAAGAAATCGCTTTTTAAGAACTACAACAAACGGCTGGTAGGAACTACACGAGCTTCCTCCCGGATTAGTGACATCACCAACCCTAGAATCTACATAAACCCCGCCCCCTGAACATGATTTATAGATTATCATGACAGAATATGCTAATCAATGACACATAAGCTTCATAAATTCATCAACTAACCATTCAGAAATGTCCTGTTCTTCTACATGTTGTCACTTCTTCTTGAGTCTCTCCATCATTGTCTGACATTGTTTTAGAAATTGTTAGTGTACAAGCTCTTGAAGCTCCGCCCCTTGTGCCGGGAGCTGCTGCTCATTTGCATTTAAAGGGACAGAACGGTGTGTTTTTGCTCAGCCTCAAAAAGTGACTTTAACTTGATATATAAAAATATCTTTGGGGTATTTTGAGCTAAAACTTCACACACACACACACACTCTGGGGACATCAGAGATTTATTTTACACTAAGTGAGCTGGTCGATTTAAGGTTTAAAGGAGAACTCCGGTCAATTTTAACATTGAGCTCAATTTTTAGTAAATTTGGAGTCTTGTCAATACAGAGAACAACGACAAAAATCGGTGTTGCCTACACTGTGTTATCCTATTTTTAAAATGTACACCCTATTGACTTGAATGGGGCAAGTTTTAAACTTAACCAGTTCTTAGTCTTATCATCTTTGATGTGTCATTACAAGTGCCCAGCCATGTTGAGTGATTCCTTAAGAGTGAACACGAGTGAATCTGACTGCAGTAGATGTGAAAGATATGAATAAAAATGATGTTATATCAGCCAGCGCAAATACCTGTATTTAGTTCCTGTTTTCGGTCGAAGTCCAAAGTAGTCGATTGTCGAGATTGTCGAGTTTACGCGTGATCATAGTGACTAACCCTATGCGCGGGAACTCGACAATCGACTACTTTGGACTTCGACCGAAAACAGGAACTAAATACAGGTATTTGCGCTGGCTGATATAACATCATTTTTATTCATATCTTTCACATCTACTACAGCTCAATGTTAAAATTGACCGGAGTTCTCCTTTAAGTCACAGTACATCTCACGTAGCACAGCGTTCGTGGCTCGACTAGTTGAGACTGTTTTCCAAAGATGGCTCCTGCCTGTATACTTCTTTATAAAGTATCTTCTTATTAAACTGTCTGTACACACTTACACATGCTTCAGTTTGCATGTAGGGACCCTCATTATGCTACCATGTTAGTGTGAGGCTATTTTGAGCCTTGTTAGTGGTATTAACTAGCGATTTATTGTTATATTTCCATATACTAGTGTTATAAGCTAATCAGTTTTTAGAGATAAAACTCTTTACATTCGATTATCATGAAAACACATCCCAGAGAACGGTCGCCTCGGTAACCACGTGTTAATTACCCCTAGGTTCATTGTCCTTTAACTTGTTTACCCTGTTCAACTTGCCTTAAAATCAAACAATGACGTATATTAATGTTAGTATTAACAGCACAGACCCAATAATATACAACATTATTAATGTGACATGAGCTGAACACAGATAGATCATCATTCTGTCATCAGTTAATCTCCCTCATGCCATTCAAACTTGACTTTCTTTCCTCTGTGGAACATTATATGATATTAGTGATATTTCTTATTTCATGAGATGATAATTACGGTTTCTTTTACGTTCCTCGGAAACCTGTACATGTTTGGCAGGACATTAATGGCAAACTTAATGTGGTTGAATGATCCGCACAGGTGCATCTAATGAGAGTGTCATGAATAAACCATGTTTGTGTTTTTTAATGACATATTCATGAGTTTTTATAGCGTGATCATCAGTGTTGGCTAACTTTGACTCATGAGTTGTTGTTTTTTAAATATTTGATATAGTGTCTATAAATGAAGACACTCGTTTTCGAACACTATTATTTAGTGTCTAATGTTCTTAAAAAAAAGTTTTTATCAGTAGCTATGTTTCCATCCACACGTTTTTATCCGAGTTAAATGATATCGAATGAAAAATGCCTTATTGAAATAGTAAAATTCGATTAAATTTCATGAATATCGACTCAAATTAAATACGTTCGGTGTCATCGGATTTGATCTTGATCGATATACGGCTTATGCGATAAACGCTGATGGAAACGTTATTTGCCGAATAAATAAGGAATTGCATTTTGTCTAGCAAAACTTTGTTCGCAAATGTTGGCTTGAATGTTGTGCGATTCGGTGCGGAAATGAATGGAAATGTCTCAAATCAATTCGATATACTAATTTGATCGCAAAACAGCATGTGACGTCATTACGCACAGGTTTTTATTCGCTTTAAAGCCGTCGGATGGAAACACACTTTCACCAGCTTTATTCGCGTTAGTTTTTTCAGATGATTCGATTGACAAGTGGATGAAAACTTATCTAGTGTTTCTGTCTTGTTTTCCAGTACAAATATCTAAACATTCTTAAATTCTCAAGATGCATTTACTGGAGAAGCAAGATGAGTCTTGTTTTCTGAAAAATATATCAAAATGAAGTGAGTTTATGTTTAAAACAAGAACAAATATCTGCCAACAGGGTCAGAAAAACAAACGCGCTTTCCTTTTGAATTAAGTTTATTTTTCTGAACACATTGACGGATATTTGTTCTTGTTTGAAGCTCATTTCATTTTGATAATAGTTTTTAAGAAAACCAGGCTTAATATCTTCAGTCATTTTGCTTATTCTCCAGTAAATGCATCTTGATTTAAGAATGTTTAGATATTTGTGCTGGAAAACAAGACAGAAACACTGAGGAAGAACATCATTTTTCAGTGTAAAAATCATTGTGTCTGTATATTTTTGATTTATATTAATTAAATTGAAGATGTTTTTAAGCAGCCGCAGAAAGGCACAATTTCACAACGTATTCACAACATCATATTTTTTTGACATATAGTGTCTATAAACGAAACACTGATTTTCCGACCACTATTATTTAGTGACTCTAATTGTTGTGCGTCTAATGTTCTTCTGCACTGAAAAAAGGTGATTTTTTTGTTGTTGTTGTTAGTATTTCTGTCTTGTTTTCCAGTACAAATATCCAAAAATGATTTAAATCGAGATACATTTACTGGAGAATCTGGAGTTTATGTTTAAAACAAGAACAAATATGTGACCCTGGACCACAAAACAGTCACATAGGTGCATTTCTTGAAATTGAGATGTATATATAATCTGAAAGCTGAATAAATAATCTCTCCATTGATGTGTGGTTTGTTAGGATAGGACAATATTTGGTCGAGATATGAATATTGAAAATCTGGAATCTGATGGTGCAAAAAAATGTAAACATTGAGAAAATCTCCTTTAAAGTTGTGCATTTATGTTCACGATTGTGCTGCATTCACTCACAAAAATACATGTTTTATATATTTACGGTAGGACATTTACTAAATATCTTCATGGAACATGATCTTAATATCCTCATGATTTTTGGCATAAAAGAAAAATGTATAATTTTGACCCATACAATGTATAGTTATTGCCACAGATATACCCGTGCGGCTCCAGACTGGTTCTGTGGTCCAGGGTCACATATCTCTGTGCATTGTATCATAAATTGAAGATGTTTTTAAGCAGCAATTTCACAACGTCCTCCTCGGACAAGAATGCACTAGACGTGCCGAACTTTGCAGCTGTTCCTCGGTGGAGAATCCAAAGGCAGTGTGTGTGTAGTGTGTGTTGTGAAGCCGAGCCAGAAGCGCAGTCAGACTCGTGGATTTGTGTGGATGTGTAATGAGAAGACCGCGATTAGAGTTTGTTTAGCGTGTGTTTGCACACTGGAGTGTTTTGACTGGTGTGTGTGTGTGTGTGTGTGTGAGTGAGTGTGATCCCGAACCCCGATTCATGAATAATGGATCAGCCAGCTGGTGTTTCTCTCAGGAGACGGTCCCTCGGTTCCCTCCAGCACACATGACCTGAGACTCGCAGTTTAACTGGCTTTTATTTATTTATTATTATGATATTTCTTTTCTTTTTAACAAGCCAGAATGAGAACATGAAATCAACTCCCCACTTACCAATCGCTCCCAGTTTATCCCCGCGGTCTCTTTACAATGGGGTACATAATGGATAGACAAGTTAACAGACAAAATGATAAAACATGAATAAAAAAAATAAAAAAAGAGGAGGGATAAAGTGTCAAGGTGTTCAACACTGGTTTGAGTTGGAACGGTTCAGTCTGTCATCTCATGTTTCATGTCTTGACGTTTTCTAGTAAGAGCTGTTAGCAAGTGTTTGGTGTTGTAGTGATGAGGATGATGATGATGATGATGATGATGAGGATTAGTGAGACACTGGTGAGGTTTGGTTAGTTAATTGTCGTTTGCTTTATTAACTCGCACCCCACATATACAGAAAACAACATGCATGATCATTTGTACACCATCAGATTTAATGACTTGAGTAATAATCCTGTAATATTGAGTAATATTTTTTTATAATTTTCCCATTGAATATCATTTGATTGAGAAAGAAATGGTTGTTTTTGGCCGTTTGATTCAGCAGTTTTAGTTCCAGCACATTTAATGACTCGGTTTGACAGTCATAAGTCACTTTAGTGTGTCTCTAGATCATTGAACACATTTCTGTCTGATTACTGCCAGAAAACACACACCTGTTTGGACGGATCCAGGTTTAATTGTTTGAGCAGAAGTTTGGTTCAGCGCTCGGTACTTATCCAGTTCTCAACTGGGTTTACTTCAGGACTCAAGGCCAACACCGCAATGATTTATCATGCAAAACTGAATTTTGATGCACTTGCTGATGAGTAATATCACAAAACTTAAATCTGAAAATCAAGTTTTTAATGTAGTTTATGTGTCTATGTGGTGTTTTTAATCTGCTTTAACACACACCATGTGTAAGTTCATAAGTGGACAGCATTGCTGAGTATTTTCTGCTTAAAACTGCAGTGAACCAAAGACAGTCTCAAAAACACGGTTTGAAATCGCTGGTGTTTCTGACGTCACACACTACCTTGACCAATCAGATCAACGTGTGATCGTCAACCAGTGGATCTCTGAGTGAGTGAGTGAGTGGAGGCGGGGCTCATTTGCATATTCATAGAACCACGTATACTAAATGAGGCAACGGTGTCGAGTTACATTCAAGATATTTTAAGGCAAGACATTTTTTTCAAGAAAAAAAACGTTTAAATATGTCATTTTGGTGATCAAAGATGAGTTTTAAGTGATAAAATGATTGACTACAGGGGGACTTTAAGTTTTTTGATCTTGTGTAGTATTGCTTGTGGTTTTTGAGAATGAGGGCGTCACTGTCTGTCCATATTTCATTAGTTTAATTTGACTAGATTCTACCTAGTAACAGATGAACTGGATAAGTTGGATATCCGTTAAATTTACGGTAAAATACCGGCAGCTGTGGTTGCCAGTAATTTACTGTATAAAATACAGTAACAACATTTTAGGTATTACAGACTTAATTTTAAATTTACAGTAATAAACCATATTTCATTATCTGATATAATGTTAATTTACCGACCTATTGAAGTATTAATATCTGTTTTGTACCATACACTGACAACCACCAATCACAGCAGTGATGAGAGTCACATGATCAATCAAAGCTAATCACAACCAGCACCTCCACAAAAATGTTAATACTAATATTTAGAAGAGCTTTTGCTTCATTATTCACACACACATTAAACACATTAAACACACACATTAAACACCATCATGGTAACACACATGACATTTAAAAAATGCAACAAACATTAATTTAACAACATTAAATGTAACATAAAATCCTAATGTACATAACTGATTAGAAAAAACTAAGAAAACTATGAAGAAACAGTTATTTCAACAAAAATACATCAAATGTGAAGTGTCACGCAGGGAATTTTGGGAATGTGGTTTGTTTTTTCACTGTAAAATATACAATGAGTTGTTCTTTTTCACTTTCAAAAACTGTAAATTTAACGGTATTTTACAGTAAAATTACATTAAATGTACCATTAGAACTATCACAGTTATTTACCGTATATAGTAAGGAAACTTTCTGTTAACCAATTAACAGTTTTTCACTGTAGTCTTTTACCGTTAAAATCTTATTTTCACAATTATAAAGCATTTTAGAAAACTCGCAAAGCTTTAAACACATTTCTGTGTTAATGAACTGTGAGGCAGAATTATGATATCTATTGATTAATATTTTTTTTTACCCTTTTCACCTTAAATGTTGATAAATCTGTTTATTTTACTGTCCTAACATACATGATTATATTATTTATTGCATTTTCTATTTATTTAGCATGCACTGTTTAGTTCATGACGCTGCGATCGAGAGCCACTGTTAAACGTCTGATTGGGTTTATGGAGGGTTCCTCTCTGTAATTGTGAACCGCATGACCACTGAACATCTCCTCGGCGTCTGACCTTCAGTATAACATCACGTTGGCTCGAACTAGAAGAATGGGCTCCATTTTTCCTCTCATTGTGTGTGGCGGCGAGTCAATCCTCCCGGTTCTGTTGGAAGTGACAGGTTATCGATCCTCCTGAAAGCCACCGCTGGAGTCTGAAGGATGTTTCCGAGCTGCAGAACTTCAGGAAGAAAAGACCAGCAAAGCGAGATCCTTCAGTGAAGTAACAGCCGTCAATGACGCATATATATTATCCATGTGATAATATTCAACAGCTCTCTAATGATTTACGATTCTGATAGTTACTTTGTTCCAAACCTCTGTGATTTTCTGTTGAACACAATAGATGTTGTAAAGAGCATAATGAAAGTGGATTTGAATCCGAATTGGAATTAAAATCAAAATTAGAAACTTTTTTGCCACACTTGCCGGCAATACTGTCCATAAATATACTTTAACGGCCATTGTTTTGTGCAAAAACAGGCAGTAACGACACCACAATTTTAGAAACCAGTGAAAATTCTCAATTCTCTATTCTAATTTCGATACCACAGCTAAGCCTAACTAATACACATTTAAAACATTATTAAAAACAAGTAAACAGTCACTAGCCGCGTTTCCATTACCCTTCAAATTGCGCAAATTGAAAATACGCTCAATGGAAACACGTCAATTTTGCTCCAATTTATCGCAAAAAGTTTTTACGCTCGCATGAGGAGTTTTTCAGGCAATTCGAAAAATTTATATTTCGCAAAACTGCAATGAAAACAGTTTTTGCGCACTTACAGTTATGTAACGTAGATGACGCGGTGTGTGTTCGGACAGAATACGAGACTGAGTTCTTTATTAAATTCATAAAAGACAAAAGAATTACAGGAATACTGGATTATAAACCTCAAAGAAACGCCACAATCAAGACCTCGAAGCAGAAATGAGGGAGAAACTCCTCATATGAGCCGCTCACAGTATAAGAGTCTTTCCTTGACGTTAATGCTTGGATAACACACACACGTCTCCTTCTGTTAATAGTAATATGTCTAGTGCGGTGGCTGTGATATATAAACGTTCGTTGCCATGAGTTTTGGAATGACTTATGGAGTCAGAGAGAGAGGAAAAAATTACGTTTTAGTCGCATAACATCGGTTAATGGAAACGGCGTCATTTCGCAATAGTTTTGTATCGATATTTAGACTTTTTTTTAAAAAAGTTTTGCGCAAATCTGTAATAGAAATGGGGCTACTGATAAAACAAGAACAAATAATCAAATTGCAAGCAAAAGCACAAATAAATACAATATAACAAAGATACAAATTAAATGAACAGTCCCTTTTTAGGGTTTTCAGGTCTGACAGTAGTTTTCAGGAATTTAATAAAGCAAGCAAATGTAAAATAACACTGCATAGTTTTGACTGTATAAATGAAACACCCTTATTTATTAATCCTTATTAAAGTTACAAAAGTTATTCAGTCAAGAGCAGTGAGTGATTTTTTTTTCTTTGTCTTTTGTTTTTTTGATTAACATTAAAAACACAGACAGAAGACAGCAGAAGAAATATTGGGCTGCTGTCACTTTAAGAGCGAATGCACGGATCCAATAGAATGATACACATTTTTTACTTTCTCAAATGTTTACATTCGGTTCACTTAAAGCAACACCAAAGCACTTTTCCTCTTCGGTCGCCCTACAGGTTGGAAGCGGAATTGTCCATTACCGCTGTCGTTAATAATTTAGCGTACCACAGTCTACAGAAACACGACCCGGTCTGGCAAACTTACATACTGTGGTTATAGCAGATAGAGGGCCGCAAAGCGGAGGCAGAAGTGCCGTTGATGAACCACTGAAACTATTTTGGAAACATTATTTTAAGGTAAAAAATCTTCTTTAGTCTTCTTTAAAAGAGATAACCGACCACCGTATTTTTCCGACTATAAGTTGCACTTTTTTTCATAGTTTGGCTGGTCCTGCGACTTATAGTCAGGTGCGACTTATATATCAAAATTAATTCATACTGACTGAGATGAACCAAGAGAAAACATTACCGTCTACAGCCGCGAGAGGGCGCTCTAGTTAGCGAAGTTGTTCAGAAGCGACACCGAGGATGAACTCAATGTATTCAGTGTTGAGGAGTGAGATCGGGAGCTTGGTGAACTTGCTGACCGGTAACTTGTTGGACTCGCTGGCTAATGTTAGTTTAGCCTATTCAGCCTCAGGTATATGTTCTTTATGCTAATGTGTTGCTGAATAACTGATAATGTGTTACGCTAACACACCGGACACTATTCAGCTGTTGTTCTGTGTGCTGTTGTGTCGCTGAATAACCTTTCCAGATTAAATGTCTGTTCTTGGTCTTGGATTTTGTGAAATACATTTTTTAATAAATGCGACTTATAGTCCACTGCGACTTATATATGTTTTTTCCTCTTCATGACGCATTTTTTGACTGATGCGACTTATACTCCGCTCCGGAACAACTTATAGTCCGGAAAATACGGTATGTTTACTACTAGGATACTTTTTATTTTTTTTATGCATAATTTTATGTGAATTTGTCCGCTCAAGTAGCCTGGGAAAAACCAGACCACTTCCGGCAAATTTAGATTTGCTCTGCAAGTGGGTCTGGCAAAGAGCCCATTGAAACCCATTTCCAATCCGTCGAAATCGCGGCACCAATCAGAAACGTTGGGGCGGGCTTTAACTCTAACTCAGACCCTAACTCAGTTACAACTGAGAGTGCTCTGGGTTTTCCCAGGCTACCGCTCAAGTGCAAGAAGACGTGAAAGAGGGCCGAGAAGCGGCTTTCTGGGCGAGTAACGGAGTAATCTTTCACGTTTATTCACGTTCATGCATTGTTTGACTTTATGAAAATGTTACCAGCCAACGGGCGAGTGACACCATTTTTGTGTTTAAAGAAAGTCAGTCAAACAGGAACAACTGAAGGGTGAGTGAATTAATGAATCTTCTCCAACTCTCCTGTGGGTCTGAATCCCTTCATTGTCTCTTTAGACGCTGATATCATGAAGATGAGTGACCCGTTCAGCGCTAATCCGCCGCTCACTTCAACAGACAAAAGCAACACATTGTCTGGATGAGATTGGCTTGTACGTGTTCACGCGCTCAGGAAAATAGCATAAGAGCGAGTAACTCCCGATTAAACGAGCCAACAGGTTGTAATGAAGTGTTGAATTAACAGGCTCCTCGTCTCGTTAATTAAACGTGAGAACCGCAGCAGAAGCTCATTAATGAACAGGTGTGTGTGATCCTTCCTGACGACGACGTGTTTGTGTTTCCTTAACCGAGCACATCAGTCGAGTTCCTGAAGTCAAAATCACATTCACATTCTGGATAGAGCCGTGAAATCTGCTTCTGTAGAGACACGAGTCACTTAATCATAATCATAAAAATAAAGAGAGATCCACCAATCAGAGGACACTCTGTTACCATGGAAACAGGAGGCTTCTGTATATAATTAGGATATAATTATGTGCATATGCATATAATGAATGTATGTATGTATGTGTGTTTATATATACTCGTATGTATGTATGTATGCATATGTGTGTGTGTGTGTATGCGTGTGTGTTTATATATGCTCATATGTTTTACACAATGCTCTCATATAGATTGAAGCCGTTGTGTTTTGTCTGCTGAATAACAGCTCTGTGAATCTAAGACTGTGATGGAGGTTTATTTAGGTCAAGGTGATCCGTCTGCATCCGTCTGCATTAATCTAGATCACCTCGCCTGATCTCCATGCAGGTATTTTCATTTATCAAAATGACAAATTCTGGCAGTGTGATGCTCATTTTACTGTGATAGACTTATTTATAATGCAATCCGTGATCAGGGCTTTTTTACCTCATTTACACGCGAGACAGATGCAGAAATGTGGATCAGACGAAAGCAGGATTTCATTTACTGGATTATCAAAAAATATGCATACATGATTACTTTATAAAGCAATTTCAGAGTAATTTCTAGCAGTGTACAGTTACTTACCACGATTAATCAAGTTTTATAGTTTCTATTATGATTTTGGTTTTCAATGATTATGAAATGCAATTATCGAGGTAAAATGATTATGCTTTTCTGTTGGGAAAGAAATTGCGTGTCAGTATATTGGATCCGTGCATTCGCTCTTAAAGTGACAGCAGACTAATATTATTATTAATGTCATTAATATTAATCAAACAACAAAATAAAACCACTCACTGATCTTGACTGAGTAACTTCAGCAGCTTTAATAAGAATCAATGTATATTTAATTCATATAGTAATGACTATGCATTGTTTCATTTTTACATTTGATTACATTATATGCACTATATGTCACATGTCTGTCCTGTCTTGTGATGCACATGGGTGTTTTGTTATTTTGGGCCATGTGCTCTTGTCATTGTCAGGACAGACATGTGACACTATATACACTTGATATTACAATTTAAATTGACTGTTTTATTGTAACGTATTTTAAAGTGTAATTTATTAATGTGATCAAAGCTGAATTATCATTACAAATTAACCTTTATGCCCCCAAACTTGACAGTTTTATATGGATAATGTGTTCATTGATTCGTTTTCCTATGCAATGACGTTAGCCAATCTCTAAAAATGGCTGGGTTTGTCCATATTTGACCCAAAATTGGGTTAAAACAACCCAGCATTTTTTAGAGTGGTGAGCATTTACTGACAAGCCTTAAGAGGGTTGAAAATAGTTTTCTGCATTTGTTTTTCTGTGCAAAAAAATTATTAACATTATAAGTGAACCTCAAGGAACATATTTACAAAAAAATTAGAGATGCACCGATTGATCGGCTGGTGACCGGAATTGGTAGATTTTCACGTGATCGGCCACGACCGGCGACTGGTGGGTCAGTCTGACATATGCCGATTTAATGCCGGTCAAATGCACTCGGGCGCCGCATGATTAACATCGCAGCATCACCCCCACCCCCCACCCACCCAAAAAATTTTATATGATTTCACACAAAAAGTGCCCAAAATGCACAGAATTTGCATGTCTAGTGTGTTTGAACAATAACTGGAGTGTCAGAAAAGAAAACGAAGACTCAAAAAATATTTATAGAAAATGTCAATTTAGGCTAAACTTGTTTTTATTATTCAGTTTGGGTAAAGCTGCAACCAAAAAGTATTTTGCACCCCCACCAAAAAAAAAAAAAAAAAATCACGCCAAGAATGATTTATTCTTCCCAAATAGATGTATTCAAGTCGCTTGCTGAACATTCCTGTATTACTTCATATCGCAATATATCACAGAAAAAGTGAAAATGGCAATGTCAGATTTCCCCAATATCGCGGTCCTAATGCAGTCCCGTCACCGCGCGTGATGTAGTGTTCCCTCTCCTGCCGTTCGCTCGGTGTCATTATAGTCCAGTGTGTCCCACGCGACGCGTCTGATAATTGCGCTCGCGTTGTCGTCGCTCTGGGGC
>NC_136882.1:39330032-39345032 GCF_949152265.1 Phoxinus phoxinus
GACTAATGCTGGAAGATCCAGTTATTCTGATTAAACATGATGTGCTCAATAGACATCAGCGGGGTTTGACACCATGCAAACTCTATTGGGGAGTTCCTCTGACATATAATGTGAAGCGCTTTAAGATCCCGTACGTCGGTTTAAGTCAGAGTAAATCACAGTCACGAAGCCGCAACCCCGGTAAAACGCTCTCAAATAAGCTTGTAAATTGATTATGCTGAATGGAATAAGCTGCGCTGGAGTCTTTATTTATTTATTTGGGAGACTCCAGAGAGCCGGAAGCACGTGTGCGGTTAATCCCGTCCCCGGCGGAGGGAAGCAAAGCCCTCGGAGAGTTTGATTCCATTAAAACTCAGTCTCGTTTGATGTTCATTCAGAGCTTTAATTCAGATGTAATTGTGTCTGTTCTCAGAAGTGATGAACGGCTTCTAATGAAATAAGTTAATCCATGCATTCAACCCCCAGTATAGGGTTTGTTTGCGGTCACAATATTTAATTAGTTCTGTAAGTTTAATGACTGTAGTAGTGTAGATAAAACATGCTGTGCAGAAGCTGAGGTGTGAACTGAACAAATTATAGAATTAGTTTCAAAGAAAACTAGAAGCTTGTTTCCAGCACAGAATAAAAAATCTCACAATTTTGACTTTTTTTCTCTCGATTGATGGTTTTTATCTCACAAATTGGACTGTATAAGTTTATATCTGACAATTCTGAGTAAAAAAGATATGCATGTGAAACTTTAAAATTTGTAATATGGTGCAAAAGTTCATTTATTTCAGTAATTCAACTTAAAAGGTGAAACTAATATATTATATAGACTCATTACATGCAAAGTGAGATATTTCAAGCCTTTATTTGTAATAATTTTGATGATTATGGCTTACAGTTTATGAAACCCCCAAATTTAAAGAATATTGTGAACAGGTTTTCATAAGCTGTAAGCCATAAACATCAAAATTATTACAAATAAAGGCTTGAAATATCTCACTTTGCATGTAATGAGTCTATATAATATATTAGTTTCACCTTTTAAGTTGAATTACTGAAATAAATGAACTTTTGCACCATATTCACATTTTTCCAGTTTCTCTTGTAAACTCACAACTTCAAGAAAAAAGTGAGATAAAAAGTTTTTTCATTTGTATTGGTGAAGTTTTGAAGCAGAAATACTTTTCTTGTAAAAAACCCATTCCGATAATCTCAGTTTTCTTTAAACTTGTAAATGTCATGTTGTACGGTGTGAAGATCATCTCATGCGAGCGTGTTCAACATCTCTTCATTATGAACTCTCTCTGAGCTGTTTGTCTCATTTAAAACTGGTGATCTATTTTTTTATTAAACCCCCTCAACATGAAAGATTCATTTTGTCCTCAATATTAATGTTTATTTGTTTAATGCTCGGATGAATTGCTAATGGCCTAAACATCACTAGAACAGCGTCTCAAGACTCTTTCTTCAACAAAAAAATCAGCAAATCATAATCACTTGTTTGCTCAACCACTCCATTCATGCTCCCGCCTGACTGAACATGAATCATATTTAATATAAATATTACACTGATTAGCAGATGGCTTCATATTCTTCTATATCAAGAGCTCATAATTACATAAAGTGGCTCAGTATGAGTGGTTTAGATCACTGTAATTGTTCTTTACAGCTGCTACAACTCATTGAAACAAAAAGACATGCTGTTATTTTAGTTGAGGACGTTGTCGAAAAATATTGAAATATAATTTATTAAAATACGTAATATTTAATTTATTGATTTTACTATGACTCTTTCTAAAATGTATAGAGGTGCACCATTAAGTGGAGACAATCGTCTGTCTTTATGAGTGAATCATTTATTCAAATGATTTGTTCAATGCTTTAATCAGAAACGAATCAAGTGAGTGACTCATTGAATTATTCACTGAACCGATTAGTTTAAAACGCCAATGCATTAATAACAATGGGTGAACATTACAGTAAGGTACAATACACGTACACTATGATAAATACTTTGCTTGTTACAAATGCGTGCAACATTTCAGCCATAAATATAAATGTTAGTTCGATTATGTTCATTTTCTAGCGATGTATGTTTATCAACGAGAATCAACGCTCTCTGGTTTTCATGGTGCATTGTGGGATTTTTGGGAAAGTTTCAGTGTTTCGGACTCCCTGATCAGTGCCACATAATGCATGTAATAATGCAAATGCACATAGCCTACTATATAATGCAAATGCATATACTATATAATGCAAATACACATACTATATAATGCAAATGCACATACTATAATGCAAATGCACATACTATAATGCAAATGCACATACTATAATGCAAATGCACATACTATAATGCAAATGCACATACTATATAATTTAAATGCATATAATGTATAATGCAAATACACATACTGTAATGTATATAATATATCTTTCGAATGCACATAAAGCATATAATATATAATGCAAATGCACGTAAGTAAGCAATAAGGTACGAGAGGCTGTGCTGTATCGGCTGAAGGGTGTTGTTAGGCACGACGCGACGCGGAGTAACCCCTTCAGCCCTGACTTATTCACGATACAGCACTTGCCTCTCGTACCTTATTGCTTTTATAAAACGGTTACCACACAATACAACTACTAAAGCCGAAAAATATGTATCTATGCAACTTTCATGAAGTAAAATCACTAAAAGCCTTCCTTCCGCTGGAAAAAATAGTCCCTGACCGTAAACAGCAACAGAAGTTATATACATTATTTCTCCAATAGATGGAGACAAAGACTGTGTTTATGAGCGAGTCGGTCAGCAGAGAAGACTTTTACACTGAAAGGACTCGAACTTGTGATCACAGAGAAGGAAGACACTGACAGATGATATGGGCTCGGGGAAACGGGCTCGGGGAAACCCCTTAACTGTTAAAATGACATGATATCGCAGCGGACATTCAAACGGATTTATATTATTATGAATATAGGACTGACCTGAAGGAAAATGCTATTCTACAGTAAATGCAGGTACACTCACTTACTCGATCTTAAGTTGCTAAGAGCGGTTGCTAGGGGTGTTGTGTAGTGATACATAGAGCCGGTGGGTGAAGCGGTCATAGCCGTGTTTTATCGTGAATCAAACACAGCTATTGACCAATCAGAATCAAGGATGGGAACTAACCGTTTTATAATAACTCTCCAAATGCACATAATGCGTATTAATAATAATATATAATCCAAACGCATATCATATATAATATAAATGCACATATTGCATGTAATATAATGTAAATGCACATAATGCAATGCAAATGCACATTTGCATGAACTAAGCTGATTGAGACGCACACAATGTGTTTTATAAACGAGTAATGCATATTCAGAAAGGAATTAAGTTTTTATGAGTGAGTCATTAAACAATGAAACTTGTTTATTTTGTTTGACGGAGCAAAAACAGACAAACTAACTGGAAATATTGTGCCTAAAAAAATTATACTTTATGTTAACATTTTGTTTATTGAACTGTTGTTTGAAAGCATTGTAAAATAGCTGTAATCCACTGCTGTACTGGGAATCATCATAAATGCCGGGGATGAAGCCATGAAGGGAAAATAAATCACATCATTTATGATTGTAAAATAAGTTGATGTAATAATTGTTTACATTATTAACTCAGTGTTTGAGTAACTGACACTCACAGGGATTTTACCAGGGTATTATGTGAAGCTCAGTTCCTCACACTGTGGTAAACCCCTGTGAAGCGTGTGTTTGACTGTTCGGGAGATGTAGGGAATTATGAGCACACACACACACACACACACACACACACACACACACACACACACACACACACACACACACACACACACACACACACACACACACACACACACACACACACACACACACACACACACACACACACACGACTGATTTCCATTGTGAGCTCCTCTGGTTTTCTGAGTGTTGCATCATCTCTCTTCTACTCCAGAGGATCTTTCAGGGGTTTTAATGTTTATTTTTGATGGATAAATCCGTCTACAGCAAAGCTGAGTGTAAAGAGAGTCTGTGAGGTTTGACTAATGAAGCATCACTGCAGCTTATTCATATCAATAATTCAGATGGAGTTGCAAACAGTAACTGTACGGTTGAGTCTGTGCACGCTTTGTGTTGAGCAACAAAGCTTGACAGACCTTTAGCCAGGTTATTTTATTATCATTAATATACTATTATATTTTTGTTGATATTTTTGAATTTTATATTTAGTTTTATAATTTGTATATATTTTTTTTAAAATAGGCCTATGTCTATATAGTTTTAATTAAGTTTTATTTTAGTACTTCAAGTTAAACAAAATGAAAATGAATTAAAAAAAAAAAACATATATTAGGGCCCTATGAAAATTCCATTTTCCAAAATTCCAAATTCCATTTTTTTTCTGTTAAAATTGTTCTGGATTTTTTTTGACGCCATTTTAATTGTTAAATTAAAATTTTGTATTTAAAAAGCATGTCTAATTAATTGAAATCATGAAACTTATACAATTTAACAACAATTAAATTTTTTAACAAAAAATTCATTTATAAGACTTCTTTGTTTTCTGTTTTAAGTTTTCTGGATTCCATTTTAATGGTTTAATGTCAATAAATCAAAAATCATGTGTAATTAATTAAATTCTTAAAAACAGCAAAATGTATAATATTTTTAGGGCCCTACATTTTTTTTTTCAACTAAAAAAAAATATATTATTAGTATTAGTCAATGATAATAACTCTGCTCTAAGTTTCTTTTGTTTGTCAAAGGATGAAAAAAACGAAAAATTAAATTGCTAATATGGAGTAAAATCACTTTTATTCACAGTAAAAATTGCATAAAGTTCTCGATCGTTGAAGGTCTTGAAGCTCCTTAAATTATAAATTAAATTCTAGTAATCAAACAGCAAATTTGAAAGAATTGGAATCATGAAACTTATACATTTTAACAAAAATGTATTGCAATTTTAACAAAAAAAAAAACTTTTAGGGCTCTATGAAATATTTGTTTCCCCTCAAATTCTGTTTTAGTGAGTAAAGTCACTTTTATTCACAGTAAAATTGCGCGGCGTGTCATAAGTTCTGGATGGTTGCAGGTCTCGAAGCTCCTGGTCCATCAGTGCCTCACGTTCCTGACCTCTTGTTCTCCTCATCTCTTCTTCCAGAACATTCCTCAGCTGCCGTGTGGAAAAGCGCTTTACAGTTACGAGGGCAAAGAACCGGGCGACCTGAAGTTCAGCAAAGGTGACATCATCATCCTGCGACGGAAGGTGGACGAGAACTGGTTCCACGGGGAGCTGAACGGGAGCCACGGGTTCCTGCCGGCGAGTTATATCCAGTGTATCCGGCCGCTGTCCCAGACGCCGCCGCAGGGAAAAGCTCTCTACGACTTCCAGGTCAAAGACAAAGACCAGGACAAAGACTGTCTGACCTTCAGTAAGGTGCGGCGCTTGTGTGTGTGTGTGTGTGTGTGTGTGTGTGTGTGTGTGTGAGTGAGTGAGTGAGTGTGTGAGTGAGTGAGTGAGTGAGTGAGTGAGTGAGCCAGTGAGCGAGTGAGTGAGTGAGTGAGTGAGTGAGTGAGTGAGTGAGTGTGTGAGTGTGAGTGAGTGAGTGTGAGTGAGTGAGTGAGTGAGAGTGAGTGTGTGTGTGAGTGAGTGTGTGAGTGAGAGTGTGAGTGAGTGTGTGAGTGAGAGTGTGAGTGAGAGTGTGAGTGAGTGTGTGAGTGAGAGTGTGAGTGTGTGAGTGAGTGTGTGAGTGAGTGAGTGTGTGAGTGAGTGTGTGAGTGAGTGTGTGAGTGAGTGAGTGTGTGAGTGAGTGTGTGAGTGAGTGAGTGTGTGAGTGAGTGTGTGAGTGAGTAAGTGTGTGAGTGAGTGAGTGAGTGAGTGAGTGTGTGAGTGAGAGTGTGAGTGAGTGAGTGTGTGAGTGAGTGAGTGTGTGAGTGAGTGAGTGTGTGAGTGAGAGTGTGAGTGAGTGAGTGTGTGAGTGAGTGAGTGTGTGAGTGAGTGAGTGAGTGAGAGTGTGAGTGAGTGAGAGTGTGAGTGAGTGTGTGAGTGAGAGTGTGAGTGAGTGAGTGAGTGAGTGAGTGAGTGTGTGAGTGAGTGAGTGTGTGAGTGAGAGTGTGTGAGTGAGTGAGTGTGTGTGTGAGTGAGTGTGAGTGAGTGAGTGAGTGAGTGAGTGAGTGAGTGTGTGAGTGAGTGTGTGAGTGAGTGTGTGAGTGAGAGTGTGAGTGAGTGAGTGTGTGAGTGAGTGTGTGAGTGAGAGTGTGAGTGAGTGAGTGAGTGAGTGAGTGAGTGAGTGTGTGAGTGAGTGAGTGAGTGAGTGAGAGTGTGTGAGTGAGTGAGTGTGTGAGTGAGTGAGTGAGTGAGTGTGTGAGTGAGAGTGTGAGTGTGAGTGAGTGAGAGTGTGAGTGAGTGTGTGAGTGAGTGTGTGAGTGAGAGTGTGAGTGAGTGAGTGAGTGAGTGAGTGAGTGTGTGAGTGAGTGAGTGTGTGAGTGAGAGTGTGTGAGTGAGTGAGTGTGTGTGTGAGTGAGTGTGAGTGAGTGAGTGAGTGAGTGAGTGAGTGAGTGTGTGAGTGAGTGTGTGAGTGAGTGTGTGAGTGAGAGTGTGAGTGAGTGAGTGAGTGAGTGAGTGTGTGAGTGAGTGAGTGTGTGAGTGAGAGTGTGAGTGAGTGAGTGTGTGAGTGAGTGAGTGACTGAGTGAGAGTGTGAGTGTGTGAGTGAGTGTGTGAGTGAGTGTGTGAGTGAGAGTGTGAGTGTGTGAGTGAGAGTGTGAGTGAGTGTGTGAGTGAGTGTGTGAGTGAGAGTGTGAGTGTGTGAGTGAGTGAGTGTGTGAGTGAGAGTGTGAGTGAGTGAGTGAGTGTGTGAGTGAGTGTGTGTGTGAGTGAGAGTGTGAGTGAGTGAGTGAGTGAGTGAGTGAGTGAGTGAGTGAGTGAGTGTGTGAGTGAGTGTGTGTGTGAGTGAGAGTGTGAGTGTGTGAGTGAGTGTGTGTGTGAGTGAGAGTGTGAGTGAGTGAGTGAGTGAGTGAGTGAGAGTGTGAGTGAGTGAGTGAGTGTGTGAGTGAGTGTGTGTGTGAGTGAGAGTGTGAGTGAGTGAGTGAGAGTGTGAGTGAGTGAGTGTGTGAGTGAGTGAGTGAGTGAGTGAGTGAGTGTGTGTGTGAGTGAGTGAGTGAGTGTGAGTGAGTGAGTGTGTGAGTGAGAGTGTGAGTGAGTGTGTGAGTGAGTGAGTGAGTGTGTTGAGTGAGTGAGTGAGTGAGTGTGTGAGTGAGTGTGTGTGTGTGTGAGTGAGTGTGTGAGTGTGAGTGTGAGTGTGAGTGTGAGTGTGAGTGAGTGAGTGAGTGAGTGAGTGAGTGAGTGAGTGAGTGTGAGTGTGAGTGAGCGAGCGAGTGAGTGTGTGTGAGCGAGCGAGTGAGTGTGTGTGAGCGAGCGAGCGAGTGAGTGAGTGAGTGAGTGAGTGAGAGAGAGTGAGTGTGTGTGAGCGAGCGAGTGAGTGTGTGTGAGCGAGCGAGCGAGTGAGTGAGTGAGTGAGTGAGTGAGTGAGTGTGAGTGAGCGAGCGAGTGAGTGTGTGAGTGAGTGAGTGAAAAATCAAAATCAAAATTATTTTTGTGAAATAAGATTTTAGCCATATCACCTGCCCGTATTTTGGTCTCCATTTGACTTGTATTGAATAGACAAAAGTTTTCCCGGAGTATCTTCTCTGATGTTCCATAGAAGAAGGAAGTCACACAGGTTTGGTGACAGAATGATGATGTGTGTGTGTGAACTTTTCACGTCAATGCCTGGAAGTGAAATAAAAGCGGCAGTCGTCTTTTCCTCGTCTCGTTCTCTCTTCTGTATGTTCCTCACATCGACTGTCAGTCGCAGCTGCGGTGTGTGTGTGTGTGTGTGTGTGTGTGTGTGTGTTCTGTGGCTTCAGCATCTCGATGACAAACAGCCTCTTTACTCCAGGAGTCAGTCGAGACGGAAACGGAAAGATGTGTCCTGAAAATCAGACACACACACACACAAACACACACACACACACACACACACACACACACACACACACACACACGCCTTTCACGAGAAGAAAGGCATCGGAAGATGCGCTGAGCGGCTGATGAGGGTCTGCATACTAAAACACTCATTAATACACACTTGATTGAGTCTGTGGTTTGAAACTTGATATGAATAAAATGATCTTTATGAGGTCAGTTGCTGTGGCTTCTGTATGATACAGATATTAAAGCATTAATGTGTGTGATATTCAGATTTGTCAGTTTCTGTCATTCAGTCATTGGTAGTTTGATTGATGGTTCAACTGTTTTTGAACTGAAATTAATCAACTTTTAAGCTGAATAATGACACTATTGTCGTCTGTAGAGATGAAATCAAATTAGTTTGAACTTTATGACTAAAAAAGTCATAATTATGGCATAAAAAGTCAAACTTAAAACAAGTCATAATGACACAGAAAGTCATAATATTGACTTTTTATCTTATAACTATGACTTTGTATGTCATAGTTATGACATGTCAATTATTTCATAGTATGTCATAATTTATAAAATGCAAAAAGTCACAATTATGAAAAAGTTGAAATTGTGACATTATTGCCTCTGCTGAACAAAATATATTTTGAAGAATGTTAAAAACAGTTTTGGTTCCCATAAATGATATGTGTGATTTTCTGTTTGTGTTTATTATGTGAACCTCTAATGATTTAACAGTAAACGCTGTCATAATTTCAACCTTTTATCTCATAAATATCTTAGGAATTTTGACTTTTTAACCTCATAATTATGACTTATGTCATAATTAGGAGGTAGTGTGTCATAATTTAAACTTATAAATGACAATATGTCATAATTTTTTACTTTTAATCTCAAAATGATTACATCATAATTAGGATTTAGTATGTCATACTTTTTATCTCATTATGACTTGTCATAATTTTGACTTTTATCTCATGATTATGACTTAGTATGTTATAATTTTGACTTTTTATGTCATAATTAAGATTTACCCAAGCATGATTTTTGTCTTATGTTGTGGAAATGTGTCAGTGAGATCATACTGATGATATACCTGAGAGTGTTTGTGTAGGGCAGGTGTTGTGATGTGAGGCATGCTGGGAGATGATCTTCCCGTTCACATATTCTATTTCATTTCTCATTCTGTTGTAAATATGAAAATTAAACTTAACTTTACATCAGGATGTGGTTCATAAGGATGTGGTTCATAAGGATGTGTCCTTCTCTCTCGCAGGACGAGGTTCTGACCGTGATCCGGAGAGTGGACGATAACTGGGCAGAAGGCATGCTGGGAGATAAGATTGGGATTTTTCCTATCCTATACGTCGAGGTAAGTGTATTAAAGCCTGTCGGGGGGGTATATTGTCCTTTTCACAAGATGTAAAATAAGTATCTGATGTCCCCAGAGTGTGTGTGTGAAGTTTTAGCTCAAAATACCCCACAGATACTTTTATATGTTAAAATTGTCACTTTTTGAGGCTGAGCAAAAACACACTGTTTTGTGTCTGTCCCTTTAAATGCAAATGAGCTGCTGCTCCAAGCACAGGGGGCGGAGCTACAAGAGCGTTTGTGTGTGTGTGTGTGTGTGTGTGTGACTCAAGAAGAAGTGACAACATGTAGAAGAACAGGAAATTTCTGAATGGTTAGTTGATGAATTTATGAAGCTTATGTGTAGTTATCTTCTAGTCATTGATTAGCATATTCTGTCATGATAATCTATAAATCGTGTTCCGGGGGCGGGGTTTATGTAAATTCTAGGGTTGGTGATGTCACTAACGGGAGGAATGTCGTGTAGTTCCTGCCAGCCGTTTGTTGTAGTCCTTAAAAAACTATTTCTTTAAAACACAAGTCACCTGTGCTGGTGTGATGAGTGATGCATTATGGGTAATGCGTGTGGATTTTGAGCATGATTAGAGAGGAGAGAGTTTTGATCTCAGATGTCCTGATGTCCTCCCACAGTTATTCATGAATTCAACACTTTATTCTGATAAACACGCGGTCTGTGTGACGCACATGAGAAACGAGAACGGTCATAAATATCATTTTTGTGAGAAATATATCATGGCATGATTTCTTTCATGATCTTATCGTGATTCTGAGCAGTGCATACACATTTCCTTATTTTAAAATACAGCCTTACAAGGGAACAAAACAAAAGAAATTAAATGTATTTGATTTAATTAGGCTGACTGACTGACACGAGCGAGTCCTCACTCCTCCTGTGTTTCTGGCTCCTGGCGGCGCGTGTGAGTGATGGACGTGTCCGAGCGCAGGAACTCGATCTTCTGCTCCCGACATCACCAGATGAAAATGGGAAAATAAATGATGTTTATCTTTCTCGACTCCGAGCTGATTTAAAGTCTGTCCTCGTGAGCTCAGTCCCGACCCGGCTCTGGTGCTGATGATGTCATCCAGTGTCCTGATCCGAGAAGTTCTCATTGCTGTTCGTGTGTTCACCGCAGGGAATGCTGGGATATATGCACTCGGTGAATTACTGGATCAACCGACTACATGATACTACATCAATCTTCAACCAAGAGAACAAATGCGTAAAATAAGAATATGAAGCCTATTTTTAGAAATAATTAAATTATAAAAAATTATCATGTTGTTCATTTTTGTGACAATTAAGTAACATTTATCCCTCAAAAAATTATTGAATATTTATATAGTTTTAACCTCTTAAGATTCAAGACCATTTTTTGGGATTTCTGCCTGGATTTGCATACCCAAATTGAAAAGCTTACCATTTCAACATAGTTTTGTCAAAATGGACAATTTCGATGTAATTTTACAGGAAACCCTTTTAAGTTTCATAAAACAGTGTTAAAAGCGATAAACATTTAAGTATATGCTGTCTGAGTTGTAATAAAAAAGAAAAAAAGAGGCGCTTTTAATTTTTTTATTTTATATTCATTTTTGAAAGTGTATAACTCAGGCCCTGTGGGCTCTAGGGCCATGCAGACAGTTATGGCTGTTTCCTCTAGATGCCAGCAAACACTGGAAACAAGATTTTTTTCTGTATAATAAAAAATTAAAAAAAAAATTTGTCACCACACCAGTGTGTTGCATCACCAGAGTACCTCCTGGAGATATGATGCTATGATCGCAGTTCATTCGAAAAGGATTTTATTACCAATAAAAGCTCACAGAAACTTGGAAATGGTCTCATTTGAAAGATAACATCCTAAGCTAAAAGGTTATATAGATTGTGTGGTGGTTTGTGGCTGATTGAAGCTGGAATGTAATACTTTTCACTGTTATGTCAGTTTGATCCTATTTCACTGCGTGATTCTTTTGAAGATTATTCGATCTTTGATTTTCTCACAATGAAATAAACTACATCACCAAATTCCTTAGAATGAGACCTTTCTTGTGATATATGACTTGACTGTTTTGTGAAATATATAAATAATTTGTTTTTCATATAAATGTTTCTACGCAATCATAAAGAAGATATTTTTGTCTGGGACCAATGCATATTTAAGCTAATATTTAATTTAATATGTATCATAAAAACAAAAGTGATGGTATTGTAAAGTTTAGATTCTAAGCTTTCAAATGATACCATGAATTGGGTGATACCATATAGTGAAGCCTATAAAAAGAACGTACGCACATTTTAACGAAGATTTTCGCTCCCGCCGGCGGGTGCACGGATTAAATTGAATTAACGTTGTATATTATTGTTGTATATATGAATACAATAGGCCTAATGATATATTATTATTATTATGTAGATATAAAATATAATTTAAATATAATTAAATATGTAAGTATATATATATATATATATATATATATATATATATATATATATATATATATTATTTTGACTATATATAATATATATATTTTTTAGATTATATTTACATCTATAGTCAAAATAATATATTATTAATATATTATATTATTATTAATAATGACATATAATAATGTCATATGTATATATATATATAACACATCATTATTATCTATAATTTTGTAATTAATATACTATACTATATACTATATATTTTTGTATTAATATATTATTTTTATTATATAATATAACATTGTCATATATTATTGTTATTATATAATTATATATTATTATTAATAATGTTAATAATATAATGTTTTGACTATACATATATTGTTTTTATATCATGTTCATATTTATATAGTCAAATAATATATTCATAATTATAAATTAATATTATTATTTTATTTAATTCTTTTGATGTTCTTGCCAGTTTTAGTGATGAAAATGTGTCTATCTGCAAACGCTAATTTAAACAATGAACACAGCATGATGAGAGATTACTCTGTTTCCCTGTGTAAAGCTTTGGGTTCAAGAAAAGCGCAATATAAATAAAATGTATTATTATTTTTAGTATTATTACTGTGGTGAGATCATGGCGAAGAGGAGAGACTCTCAGAGTCACAGCTTCATAAAACACACACACACACACACACACACACACACACACACACACACACACACACACACACACACACACACACACACACACACACACACACACACACACACACACACACACACACACACACACACACACACACACACACACACACACACACTCTCTTTCTCTCTCACACACACACTAATACTCACATACATGCATACATACATACCCACTATCCTTTTCACACACACACACACACACACACACACACACACACACACACACACACACACACACACACACACACACACACACACACACACACACACACACACACACACACACACACACACACACACTCTCTTTCTCTCTCACACACACACTAATACTCACATACATGCATACATACATACCCACTATCTCTCTCTCTCTCTCACACACACACACACACACACTCTCTCTTTCTCTCTCTCACACACACACACACACACACACACACACACACACACACACACACACACACACACACACTAAGTAATACACACATACATACATACATACATACATACTCTCTCTCTCTCTCTCTCTCACACACACACACACACACACACACACTCTCTCTTTATCACGCACACTAAGTAATACACACATACATACACCCTCTCTCTCTCTCTCTTTCTCTCTCTCTCTCTCACACACACACACACACAGACACACACTAATACACAATACATACCCACCCTCTCTCTCTCTCTCTCTCTCTCTCTCTCTCACACACACACACACACACGTTAAAACACACTAGATATAAATAGTTGTTGATAGCGCAGCTTTATTCCCTCAGATCGTGAGTTATTTCTGTGCGGGTCTGACAGCGTGTCATTATTCTCACACACACTCTCACATACTCTCGCTGCTTGTGATTTTCTTTTGTCATCTTCGCGTGGCATAATTACTCTGCATGATGATGGGCTCTATTATTGGCACAATTAGCCAGCAACCGGAAGGCGTCTAAACTCCTCACGGCCCAGCGAGAGCTTGACGTGCAGTATACAGTATATTAACCACATTCACCACTCGAGGTTTGAAAGTTTCATGACCGCATTAATGAGATCCTGCGCGCCGGGATCCTAATGAACCGTCACGTGACCCGTCGGGATCTTAATGAACCGTCACGTGACCCGTCTGGATCCTAATGAACCGCCATGTGACCCGTCGGGATCTTAATGAACCGTCACGTGACCCGTCTGGATCCTAATGAACCGCCATGTGACCCGTCGGGATCTTAATGAACCGTCACGTGACCCGTCTGGATCCTAATGAACCGTCACGTGACCCGTCGGGATCTTAATGAACCGTCACGTGACCCGTCGGGGTCTTAATGAACCGCCCTGTGACCCGTCGGGATCTTAATGAACCGTCACGTGACCCGTCGGGATCTTAATGAATCGCCCTGTGACCCGTCGGGATCTTAATGAACCGTCACGTGACCCGTCAGGATCTTAAGGAACCGTCACGTGACCCGTCAGGATCTTAATGAACCGTCACGTGACCCGTCAGGATCTTAATGAACCGTCACGTGACCCGTCGGGATCCTAATGAACCGCCACGTGACCCGTCGGGATCCTAATGAACCGTCACGTGACCCGTCGGGATCCTAATGAACCGCCACGTGACCCGTCGGGATCTTAATGAACCGCCACATGACCCGTCAGGATCTTAATGAACCGCCACGTGACCCGTCAGGATCTTAATGAACCGTCACGTGACCCGTCGGGATCTTAATGAGCCGCCACGTGACCCGTCAGGATCTTAATGAACCGCCACGTGACCCGTCAGTATATTAATGAACCGCCACGTGACCCGTCAGGATCTTAATGAACCGCCACGTGACCCGTCGGGATCTTAATGAGCCGCCACGTGACCCGTCAGGATCTTAATGAACCGCCACGTGACCCGTCAGGATCTTAATGAACCGCCACGTGACCCGTCGGGATCTTAATGAGCCGCCACGTGACCCGTCAGGATCTTAATGAACCGCCACGTGACCCGTCAGGATCTTAATGAACCGCCACGTGACCCATCGGGATCTTAATGAACCGTCACGTGACCCATCGGGATCTTAATGAACCGCCACGTGACCCGTCGGGATGTTAATGAACCGCCACGTGACCCGTCAGGATCTTAATGAACCGTCACGTGACCCGTCAGGATCTTAAGGAACCGTCACGTGACCCGTCGGGATGTTTATGAACCGCCACGTGACCCGTCGGGATCTTAATGAACCGTCACGTGACCCGTCAGGATCTTAAGGAACCGTCACGTGACCCATCGGGATCTTAATGAGCCGCCACGTGACCCGTCAGGATCTTAATGAACCGCCACGTGACCCGTCGGGATCTTAATGAGCCGCCACGTGACCCGTCAGGATCTTAACGAACCGCCACGTGACCCGTCAGGATCTTAATGAACCGCCACGTGACCCGTCAGGATATTAATGAACCGCCACATGACCCGTCAGGATATTAATGAACCGTCACGTGACCCGTCAGGATCTTAATGAACCGCCACGT
>NC_136882.1:39352532-39362532 GCF_949152265.1 Phoxinus phoxinus
TGTAAGGCAGTATTGTAAGGCAGTATTGTAAGGCAGTATTTTAAGGCAGTATTGTAAGGAAGTATTGTAAGGCAGTATTGTAAGGCAGTATTGTAAGGAAGTATTGTAAGGCAGTATTTTAAGGCAGTATTGTAAGGCAGTATTGTAAGGAAGTATTGTAAGGCAGTATTGTAAGGCAGTATTGTAAGGCAGTATTGTAAGGCAGTATTGTAAGGCAGTTTTGTAAGGCAGTATTGTAAGGCAGTATTGTAATGCAGTATTGTAAGGCAGTATTGTAAGGAAGTATTGTAAGGCAGTATTGTAAGGCAGTATTGTAAGGAAGTATTGTAAGGCAGTATTTTAAGGCAGTATTTTAAGGCAGTATTGTAAGGCAGTATTGTAAGGCAGTTTTGTAAGGCAGTATTGTAAGGCAGTATTGTAAGGCAGTATTGTAAGGCAGTATTTTAAGGCAGTATTGTAAGGCAGTATTGTAAGGCAGTATTGTAAGGCAGTATTTTAAGGCAGTATTGTAAGGCAGTATTTTAAGGCAGTATTGTAAGGCAGTATTGTAAGGCAGTATTGTAAGGCAGTATTGTAAGGCAGTATTGTAAGGAAGTATTGTAAGGCAGTATTGTAAGGCAGTATTTTAAGGCAGTATTGTAAGGCAGTATTGTAAGGCAGTTTTGTAAGGCAGTATTGTAAGGCAGTTTTGTAAGGCAGTATTGTAAGGCAGTATTTTAAGGCAGTATTTTAAGGCAGTATTGTAAGGCAGTATTTTAAGGCACTATTGTAAGGCAGTATTTTAAGGCAGTATTGTAAGGCAGTATTTTAAGGCAGTATTTTAAGGCAGTATTGTAAGGCAGTATTGTAAGGTAGTTTTGTAAGGCAGTATTGTAAGGCAGTATTGTAAGGCAGTATTGTAAGGCAGTATTGTAAGGCAGTATTGTAAGGCAGTATTGTAAGGCAGTATTGTAAGGCAGTATTGTAAGGCAGTATTGTAAGGAAGTATTGTAAGGCAGTATTGTAAGGCAGTATTTTAAGGCAGTATTTTAAGGCAGTATTGTAAGGCAGTATTGTAAGGCAGTTTTGTAAGGCAGTATTGTAAGGCAGTTTTGTAAGGCAGTATTGTAAGGCAGTATTTTAAGGCAGTATTTTAAGGCAGTATTGTAAGGCAGTATTTTAAGGCAGTATTGTAAGGCAGTATTTTAAGGCAGTATTGTAAGGCAGTATTTTAAGGCAGTATTTTAAGGCAGTATTGTAAGGTAGTTTTGTAAGGCAGTATTGTAAGGCAGTATTGTAAGGCAGTATTGTAAGGCAGTATTGTAAGGCAGTATTGTAAGGCAGTATTGTAAGGCAGTATTGTAAGGCAGTATTGTAAGGCAGTATTTTAAGGCAGTATTGTAAGTCAGTATTGTAAGGCAGTATTTTAAGGCAGTATTGTAAGGCAGTATTGTAAGGCAGTATTTTAAGGCAGTATTGTAAGGCAGTATTGTAAGGCAGTATTTTAAGGCAGTATTGTAAGGCAGTATTGTAAGGCAGTATTGTAAGGCAGTATTTTAAGGCAGTATTGTAAGGCAGTATTGTAAGGCAGTATTGTAAGGCAGTATTTTAAGGCAGTATTGTAAGGCAGTATTTTAAGGCAGTATTGTAAGGCAGTATTGTAAGGCAGTATTGTAAGGCAGTATTGTAAGGCAGTATTGTAAGGCAGTATTGTAAGGCAGTATTGTAAGGCAGTATTGTAAGGCAGTATTGTAAGGCAGTATTGTAAGGCAGTATTGTAAGGCAGTATTGTAAGGCAGTATTGTAAGGCAGTATTGTAAGGCAGTATTGTAAGGCAGTATTTTAAGGCAGTATTTTAAGGCAGTATTGTAAGGCAGTATTGTAAGGCAGTATTGTAAGGCAGTATTTTAAGGCAGTATTGTAAGGCAGTATTGTAAGGCAGTATTTTAAGGCAGTATTGTAAGGCAGTATTGTAAGGCAGTATTGTAAGGCAGTATTGTAAGGCAGTATTGTAAGGCAGTATTGTAAGGAAGTATTGTAAGGCAGTATTGTAAGGAAGTATTGTAAGGCAGTATTGTAAGGCAGTATTGTAAGGAAGTATTGTAAGGCAGTATTGTAAGGCAGTATTTTAAGGCAGTATTGTAAGGCAGTATTGTAAGGCAGTATTGTAAGGCAGTATTGTAAGGCAGTATTGTAAGGCAGTATTGTAAGGCAGTATTGTAAGGAAGTATTGTAAGGCAGTATTGTAAGGCAGTATTGTAAGGAAGTATTGTAAGGCAGTATTTTAAGGCAGTATTTTAAGGCAGTATTGTAAGGCAGTATTGTAAGGCAGTTTTGTAAGGCAGTATTGTAAGGCAGTATTGTAAGGCAGTATTGTAAGGCAGTATTTTAAGGCAGTATTTTAAGGCAGTATTGTAAGGCAGTATTGTAAGGCAGTATTGTAAGGCAGTATTGTAAGGCAGTATTGTAAGGAAGTATTGTAAGGCAGTATTGTAAGGCAGTATTGTAAGGCAGTATTTTAAGGCAGTATTGTAAGGCAGTATTGTAAGGCAGTATTGTAAGGCAGTATTGTAAGGCAGTTTTGTAAGGCAGTATTGTAAGGCAGTATTGTAAGGCAGTATTGTAAGGCAGTATTGTAAGGAAGTATTGTAAGGCAGTATTGTAAGGCAGTATTGTAAGGAAGTATTGTAAGGCAGTATTTTAAGGCAGTATTGTAAGGCAGTATTGTAAGGCAGTTTTGTAAGGCAGTATTGTAAGGCAGTATTGTAAGGCAGTATTGTAAGGCAGTATTTTAAGGCAGTATTGTAAGGCAGTATTGTAAGGCAGTATTGTAAGGCAGTATTTTAAGGCAGTATTGTAAGGCAGTATTTTAAGGCAGTATTGTAAGGCAGTATTGTAAGGCAGTATTGTAAGGCAGTATTGTAAGGCAGTATTGTAAGGCAGTATTGTAAGGCAGTATTTTAAGGCAGTATTGTAAGGCAGTATTGTAAGGCAGTTTTGTAAGGCAGTATTGTAAGGCAGTTTTGTAAGGCAGTATTGTAAGGCAGTATTTTAAGGCAGTATTTTAAGGCAGTATTGTAAGGCAGTATTTTAAGGCAGTATTGTAAGGCAGTATTGTAAGGCAGTATTTTAAGGCAGTATTTTAAGGCAGTATTGTAAGGCAGTATTGTAAGGTAGTTTTGTAAGGCAGTATTGTAAGGCAGTATTGTAAGGCAGTATTGTAAGGCAGTATTGTAAGGCAGTATTGTAAGGCAGTATTGTAAGGCAGTATTGTAAGGCAGTATTTTAAGGCAGTATTGTAAGTCAGTATTGTAAGGCAGTATTGTAAGGCAGTATTTTAAGGCAGTATTGTAAGGCAGTATTGTAAGGCAGTATTTTAAGGCAGTATTGTAAGGCAGTATTGTAAGGCAGTATTGTAAGGCAGTATTTTAAGGCAGTATTGTAAGGCAGTATTGTAAGGCAGTATTGTAAGGCAGTATTGTAAGGCAGTATTGTAAGGCAGTATTGTAAGGCAGTATTTTAAGGCAGTATTGTAAGGCAGTATTGTAAGGCAGTATTGTAAGGCAGTATTGTAAGGCAGTATTTTAAGGCAGTATTGTAAGGCAGTATTTTAAGGCAGTATTGTAAGGCAGTATTGTAAGGCAGTATTTTAAGGCAGTATTGTAAGGCAGTATTTTAAGGCAGTATTGTAAGGCAGTATTGTAAGGCAGTATTGTAAGGCAGTATTTTAAGGCAGTATTGTAAGGCAGTATTGTAAGGCAGTATTGTAAGGCAGTATTTTAAGGCAGTATTGTAAGGCAGTATTTTAAGGCAGTATTGTAAGGCAGTATTGTAAGGCAGTATTGTAAGGCAGTATTGTAAGGCAGTATTGTAAGGCAGTATTGTAAGGCAGTATTGTAAGGCAGTATTGTCAGTGTCGTCCTGAGACGATGACTGCATGTGTCTCGTCTTCTCCACAGGACTCCTCGATCTCAGCGTCTGCGGTTCCTCCTCGCGTCACGTCTTCAGCCGGAGAACTCCTCGCCGCCGCTAAAGTCCAGCTGCCACTCAACATGTGAGTCCACACACACACACACACACACACACACACACACACACACACACACACACACACACACACACACACACACACTTTATTATGTTATATTAATTCTATATTATTATTGTTATTTTGTATTTTATTTATTTTTTATGTACCGGTATATGTATTTATATTTGACTGAAATACTGTAGATAAAATCTATATTTGTAGAGACGTGTCACACACATGTTGATTCAGTGAACAGTTAAAAAACAACTCTGTTTCTTTTGAGTCTCTGTGTTGTTGTACTACATGTTTAGTGAAATGACACACACTCTCAGCTTTTGTGTCCCACGTCCCTCATTTCTCATCCGCTCGACTCCGTGAAATGGAACGGAATGGAAAAACAAAGTGATGATGGTGTTTTATTCTCTACGGCCTCTCAAGTGCGATTAGAGTCGCAGCTCTACTCACACAAACACACACACACACACAGACACACACACACACACACACACACACACACACACACAGCCGTCTCCTCAGGGTGACAAAACTGAGTGTTTCTGATGTCTGCTTTGGAAGAGTCCTCTCGGTTGTTTTCTCTGTTATCTCTAGATGCCATGTTTACTGTTAATAGAGTTAAATATTAATATATTTGGTCCCATTAGTTAAGTACGGGATAATGTACATCCAGCCGGTTGTTATCTCAGAATAAACCCCGACAGGGTGATCAGGACCCGACGCGGAGCGGGTGTACATTATCCCGCTTCACTGTAAAAAAATGTCTAACCTCCTCAACTCAATTTTCTAGTGACTGGTCACATCTACATTTTTCAATTGACCCAAATGAAATTCTGCACATTTAATGTTATCAATTTTATCAGAATTTCACTTGGGCCAATTGAACCAGTCACTAGAAAAATTTGAGTTGGGGAGGTTAGACATTTTTACAGTGTTATTACACGGCTACTTGCCACATAAGTAAATAATTAGACACTAAATATTGATCTGAGTTTAAATATTTTATTAGTTCTTTAAACGCAAAGCTTCGCGAGTTCGCGGATACCACTTATTACACAGCATTTCAACACATAAATAATTATGGAGATCAGAGATATTGATTTCAGATTAAACTGTTTTAAAATCGGACCTGTTTGTATCTTATAATCCAACAGTGTACAAAACAATAGTCACAAAATGGCCGCCGCTGCGTTTGTATGAAACAAGAGAGAGTGAGTCCACGATACTGGATGGCATAATTCAATAACTCTACACAAAATATTGATTCGACTGAGTTTTAATATTTTATTAGCTCACCAAATGCAAAACTTCCACGAAGAAAAAACGTTCCTACACTCTAAAAAATCTTATCTGGAAATAACATACCGGCGCGATTGACCAATCAGAATTAGGTATTCCACAGAGCCGTGTAATAATTAACATTAACAATGAGCGATACATTTGTGCAAACCTGGTTAAAACTTAACATATCCTATTTGTGAGCATAAGATTATCAGGAATATTGTTTGCTCATTATTATATTTCTCATTTTCCGCAGCTATCTGGCCATGTACGCTTACAAGCCGCAGAAGGCGGACGAGCTGGAGCTGCGCAAGAGCGAGATGTACCGCGTGACGGAGAAGTGTCAGGACGGGTGGTTCAAAGGAACGTCACTGCGCTCCGGAGCGTCGGGAGTTTTCCCGGGAAACTACGTCACACCCGTCTCCAGGTGAGGGAGGCACGCTCACTACTGACTTCATATACATCTGAGTGTTTGAAATATTACACATATTATTGAGTTGCATATTATTTTCACATCTTATTATTATTATTGTAGAGCATTTCTCTGTTTTGGTTTGAGTGGATTTTAGTCAGTTTTCAACAATGAGACATAAATGGAATACGAGTTATAAACGCAGGATTATGATGAAAAATGTCAGAATTATGAGTTATAAATGCAAAATTATGAGGAAAAAGTTTGAATTATGAGTTATAAATACAGGATTATGATGAAAAATGTCAGAATTATGAGTTATAAATGCAGAATTATAAGGAAAAAGTTTGAATTATGAGTTATAAATGCAGAATTATAAGGAAAAAGTTTGAATTATGAGTTATAAATGCAGAATTATGAGGAAAAAGTTTGAATTATGAGTTATAAACGCAGGATTATGATGAAAAATGTCAGAATTATGAGTTATAAATGCAGAATTATAAGGGAAAAAGTCAGAATTTTGAGTTATAAATGCAGAATTATGGGGGGGGGGAGTCAGAATTATTAGTTATTAATGCAGAATTATGAGGAAAAAGTTTGAATTATGAGTTATAAATGCAGAATTATGAGGAAAAAGTTTGAATTATGAGTTATAAATGCAGAATTATAGGGGAAAAAGTCAGACTTTTTAGCTATAAATGCAGAATTATGGGGGGAAAGTCAGAATTATTAGTTATAAATGCAGAATTTAATAAATCAGAATTATGAGCTATAAATGCAGAATTATGAGGAAAAAGTTTGAATTATGAGTTATTAATGCAGAATTATGGGGGGAAAGTCAGAATTATTAGTTATAAATGCAGAATTTAATAAATCAGAATTATGAGTTATAAATGCAGAATTATGAGGGGAAAAAGTCAGAATTATGAGTTATAAATGTAGAATTATAGGGGAAAAAGTCAGAATTTTGAGTTATAAATGCAGAATTATGAGGGGGAAAAGTCAGAATTATGAGTTATAAATGCAGAATTATAGGGGAAAAAGTCAGAATTATGAGTTATAAATGCAGAATTATAGGGGAAAAAGTCAGAATTATGAGTTATTAATGCAGAATTATAGGGGAAAAAGTCAGAATTATGAGTTATTAATGCAGAATTATAGGGGAAAAAGTCCGAATTTTCAGTTATAAATGCAAAATTACGGGGGGAAAGTCAGAATTATTAGTTATAAATGCAGAATTATGAGGGAAAAAAAGTCATAATTATGAATAAGAGAAGAAATTCAGAATTATGAGATATAAACTCAGGATTATGAGGAAAAATGTCAGAATTATGAGTTATAAATGTATAATTATGGGATATGGACAAAATTTCTAAATGTAAATGCAGAATTCTGAGAAAAAAGTCAGATTAATAAGTCATAATCGCCTACATGCCTAGGCATTACATATGTTTAGATCTATCTACCGAAAAGATATGCAAAATCGCGCATATTTAATGAGATAATGCCTAATTTGCATAATTAAACATACAAATTTCAAAAAGTTGTAATACATTTTTTTTATATACTTGTGTAAGTAATCAACTGAGGAAATTTCATGGTGATATCTATTATTTTAAAATATTACCCTATTCACCTGTAGTGTCTCGCTTTAATATCCATACACGACTCTCTCTGGCTCAGAGCGCAGATCTGAATGTTCGCTGTGATGATCGGACTCGTGAAAGATTAAATAGAGACGAATCGCTGTCATTTAGGAATAAGATTATGTGAGTTTAAATCGAGATCAGGATCTATTAATGATTAATCGTGCAGCTCTAAGATCTAATAGACTCTCCTGTGGAAATGCTGTATATCCTAATCAGTGTGTCGGCGGAGCAATTTCACCTTCTCAACTCCCGTCATGAGAGCCTGCGCGTGTAAAACACTCCTGCGCTGATTCAGGACTGCAGCTGGAGATGCACATCTGGAAACTCAAAGGAAATTTGACTGTTCATCTTCATTTCACCGTTTCTGCGAGTCGAGACAAACCCAAAGATCGGCATTTACAGCCTCGGCTCAATAGAAGATTAAATAATACTAGAAATATTATCACAGTTCATCCGAATCGTGCAGCTTGAATCTGTTTGAGTCTCTGAATTTTCTTCATCATCATCATCATCATCATCATCATCATGTTCATCATCTTCATCTTCATCATCTTCATCATCATCATCATCATCATCATCATCTTCATCATCATCTTCATCATCATCATCATCTTCATCATCATCTTTATCATCTTCATCATCATCATCATCTTCATCATCTTCATCGTCTTCATCTTCATCATCATAATCTTCATCATCATCATCATCTTCATCATCATCTTCATCATCATTATCATCATCTTCATCATCATCATCATCATCTTCATCATCATCATCTTCATCTTCATCTTCATCATCATCATCAGGTTACCTGTGAGCCTTTGCATCTGGTGTTTTGAAAACTCCTGAAATAAACGTGCAGATTCCAGCGTTCCCAGTGCGAGTCTCAGCTGTAATTGGGGAAGTTGCGTTTGCAGAAACTTCATGTGCGACAGGCGAACAAACACCTTTTTCATCATGCAATGAAAGCAGCGATAACGAGCCTTAGACGAGGTGAATCCTCCCGAGTGTGTGTGTGTGTGTGTGTGTGTGTGTTCACACAGGTGGAGCGTCTGTAAACACATTAAGCCCCGGCTCCGGGCTTCTGGGAATCATTTTCCCTCCGGTGGCCTCCATACGGGAGGGTCAACATAAAAACGTGATGTGTTTCACTTAGAGAGGACCGTATCTCGAGGAACATCGGTGTAAATCCGCATCTCTCCTCTGGCTGTGTTTGCTTCAGTCTGATTAATGCAGCACAAAACGTCAGATTAAAGGAAGTCATTAAAGGGATAGTTCACTTTGAAATTAAATGTTGGTGTGTTTTATCTTACCTGAAGTGCATCAAGATGTCGGTGTCTTTGTCTCCGCAGTAGTTTCAATTTAGATATTTGTAGGTCAAACCGTTCTTGTCTGTCAGTCATATAATGCAGGTGTATAGGAGGATCTTTGTTGACATCTTTGTACGCATGTGCGAGTGGTTGTGTGGCAACAAAACAAACAGTATGGCGGGCAGTAAAGACGCGACGAGCACTTTCAAGAGAGTTAGCGGGCGAAATCCACAATATTTAAGCACTTTAACATCTGAAGACCGGAGGAGGTTTGGAGAGAAGCTCAAAATTTGTGTTGGTGACAAAATCGCAGTTATTCAAAGCCCATATGAGATGAGATGACAAAAAACGTTGGTCCGACTCGCCCGTGTCTTGGCCACCAATCTGCTGGGGAGACATTTATTCTTATTGAATAGAAACCCCTGGACCCTTCACTCATGAAAGATTAAAGGCTTTCAAAAGTCTGGAGGCCTATGATTATTTTGTTTCTCGAAAAGTTGGGCCGATCTTTTCTGCCAAACAGAAAGCAGTGACCGTGCTAAACGACTCCTGAATCAGAACGCGAAAACATATGACTCGGTTGATTTGACTCAGTTTTAATTTATTTTATTCAATCTTCTATAAATACATAGTCACTAAGATTAACCATGAACAAAATGAGCCTCACAAACTCGATCAGAAGCTGCAGGAATCCAGGCTTTCTTCGGAGCGTCCAGGTTCAAACGCCTAATTGCACACACCCATTTCATTTCTTTCGTTTTTCGCGATCCTTTTCGGAGGGACTTCGAAAAAACGTTTTTATCAGGCCCCCAACGAGCCGTATAATCGACCACACAGCAAGAGTGAACATCCTCTTCTCTAAATCCTCCTCCAAACGTGCAAAACAATCAAATTACAGGTATCTAGCGGTGTTTCCTGCCACACGATTCCCATGATGCAACGCGACAAACATAAACAATGACGTCACAAAAGATCCGCCTATAGTCACTGTCTCCAAAAGCATGCAGAGAAAAGTCCACATTACACAATTCCCCATCGTAAGTGCACACTGATGGCCTAAGCTCGCGCGAACTCATCCGGGAGTGTTGAGTTTTCACTTATTCCCAATTTGTAAGCCTTCTATCTTGACACACGACTCGCTTCATTGTTCAGTCAATCAAAGGCATACGTTGAGCCATACAGCCAATCACACGCGTTTCTGCTGAGTTTAAAAATCCAACGTCCAATCGAAGGCGGTTAGATTAGTTTCCGGGGAAGAAATCCGGTGTAAACAGATCAGATGGACGTGGTTGTGTAAAAGAGATAAAACGATATAAATACTGTT